>NC_052151.1:225100585-225151031 GCF_902713615.1 Scyliorhinus canicula | reverse complement strand
GTGAATGGGGCCTCCTCCTGTTCCTGTGTAACAGGCTGTAGAAGGGGCTGAATGGGGCCTCCCCCTGTTCCTGTGTAACAGGCTGGAGAAGGGGGTGAATGGGGCCGCCTCCTGTTCCTGTGTAATAGGCTGGAGAAGGAGCTGAATGGGGCCTCCTCCTGTTCCTGTGTAACAGGCTGGAGAAGGGGCTGAATGGGGCCTCCTCCTGTTCCTGTGTAACAGGCTGGAGAAGGGGCTGAGTGGAGCCTCCTGTTCCTGTGTAACAGGCTGGAGAAGGGGCTGAATGGAGCCTCCTCCTGTTCCTGTGTAACAAGCTGGAAAAGGGGCTGAATGGGGCCTCCTCCTGCTGTGTAACAGGCTGGAGAAGGGGCTGAATGGGGCCTCCTGTTACTGTGTAACAGGCTGGGGAAGGGGCTGATTGGGGCCTCCTCCTGTTCCTGTGTAACAGGCTGGAGAAGGGGCTGAATGGGGCCTCCTGTTCCTGTGTAACAGGCTGGGGAAGGGGCTGAATGGGGCCTCCTGTTCCTGTGTAACAGGCTGTAGAAGGGGCTGAATGGGGCCTCCTGTTCCTGTGTAACAGGCTGGGGAAGGGGCTGAATGGGGCCTCCTGTTCGTGTGTAACAGGCTGGAGAAGGGGCTGAATGGGGCCTCCTCCTGTTCCTGTGTAACAGGCTGGGGAAGGGGCTGAATGGGGCCTCCCCCTGTTCCTGTGTAACAGGCTGGAGAAGGGGCTGAATGGGGCCTCCTCCTGTTCCTGTGTAACAGGCTGGAGAAGGGGCTGAATGGGGCCTCCTGTTCCTGTCTAACAGGCTGGAGAAGGGGCTGAATGGGGCTTCCTGTTTCTGTGTAACAGGCTGGAGAAGGGGCTGAATGTGGCCTCCTGTTCCTGTGTAACAGGCTGGGGAAGGGGCTGAATGGGGCCTCCTCCTGTTCCTGTGTAACAGGCTGGAGAAGGGGCTGAATGGGGCCTCCTGTTCCTGTGTAACAGGCTGGGGAAGGGGCTGAATGGGGCCTCCTCCTGTTCCTGTGTAACAGGCTGGAGAAGGGGCTGAATGGGGCCTCCTGTTCCTGTGTAACAGGCTGGGGAAGGGGCTGAATGGGGCCTCCTGTTCCTGTGTAACAGGCTGGGGAAGGGGCTGATTGGGGCCTCCTCCTGTTCCTGTGTAACAGGCTGGAGAAGGGGCTGAATGGGGCCTCCTGTTCCTGTGTAACAGGCTGGGGAAGGGGCTGAATGGGGCCTCCTGTTCCTGTGTAACAGGCTGGAGAAGGGGCTGAATGGGGCCTCCTCCTGTTCCTGTGTAACAGGCTGGAGAAGGGGCTGAATGGGGCCTCCTGTTCCTGTGTAACAGGCTGGAGAAGGGGCTCAATGGGGCCTCCTGTTCCTGTGTAACAGGCTGGAGAAGGGGCTGAATGGGGCCTCCTGTTCCTGTGTAACAGGCTGGAGAAGGGGCTGAATGGGGCCTCCTGTTCCTGTGTAACAGGCTGGAGAAGGGGCTGAATGGGGCCTCCTGTTCCTGTGTAACAGGCTGGGGAAGGGGCTGAATGGGGCCTCCTGTTCGTGTGTAACAGGCTGGAGAAGGGGCTGAATGGGGCCTCCTCCTGTTCCTGTGTAACAGGCTGGGGAAGGGGCTGAATGGGGCCTCCCCCTGTTCCTGTGTAACAGGCTGGAGAAGGGGCTGAATGGGGCCTCCTCCTGTTCCTGTGTAACAGGCTGGAGAAGGGGCTGAATGGGGCCTCCTGTTCCTGTCTAACAGGCTGGAGAAGGGGCTGAATGGGGCTTCCTGTTTCTGTGTAACAGGCTGGAGAAGGGGCTGAATGTGGCCTCCTGTTCCTGTGTAACAGGCTGGGGAAGGGGCTGAATGGGGCTTCCTGTTCCTGTGTAACAGGCTGGGGAAGGGGCTGAATGGGGCCTCCTGTTCCTGTGTAACAGGCTGGGGAAGGGGCTGAATGGGGCCTCCTCCTGTTCCTGTGTAACAGGCTGGGGAAGAGGCTGAATGGGGCCTCCTCCTGTTCCTGTGTAACAGGCTGGAGAAGGGGCTGAATGGGGCCTCCTGTTCCTGTGTAACAGGCTGGGGAAGGGGCTGAATGGGGCTTCCTGTTCCTGTGTAACAGGCTGGAGAAGGGGCTGAATGGGGCCTCCTCCTGTTCCTGTGTAACAGGCTGGAGAAGGGGCTGAATGGGGCCTCCTGTTCCTGTGTAACAGGCTGGGGAAGGGGCTGAATGGGGCCTCCTCCTGTTCCTGTGTAACAGGCTGGAGAAGGGGCTGAATGGGGCCTCCTCCTGTTCCTGTGTAACAGGCTGGGGAAGAGGGCTGAATGGGGCCTCCTCCTGTTCCTGTGTAACAGGCTGGAGAAGGGGCTGAATGGGGACCTCCTCCTGTTCCTGTGTAACAGGCTGGAGAAGGGGCTGAATGGGGCCTCCTCCTGTTCCTGTGTAACAGGCTGGAGAAGGGGCTGAATAGGGTCTCCTCCTGTTCCTGTGTAACAGGCTGGGGAAGGGGCTGAATGGGGCCTCGTCCTGTGCCTGTGTAACAGGCTGGAGAAGGGGCTGAATGGGGCCTCCTCCTGTTCCTGTGTAACAGGCTGGAGAAGGGGCTGAATGGGGCCTCCTGTTCCTGTGTAACAGACTGGAGTAAGGGGCTGAATGGGGCCTCCTCCTGTTCCTGTGTAACAGGCTGGAGAAGGGGCTGAATGGGGCCTCCTCCTGTTCCTGTGTAACAGGCTGGAGAAGGGGCTGAATGGGGCCTCCTGTTCCTGTGTAACAGACTGGAGTAAGGGCTGAATGGGGCCTCCTCCTGTTCCTGTGTAATAGGCTGGAGAAGGGGCTGAATGGGGCCTCCTCCTGTTCCTGTGCAACAGGCTGGAGAAGGGGCTGAATGGGGCCTCCTGTTCCTGTGTAACAGGCTGGAGAAGGGGCTGAATGGGGCCTCCTGTTCCTGTGTAACAGGCTGGAGAAGGGGCTGAATGGGGCCTCCTGTTCCTGTGTAACAGGCTGGAGAAGGGGCTGAATGGGGCCTCCTCCTGTTCCTGTGTAACAGGCTGGAGAAGGGGCTGAATGGGGCCTCCTGTTCCTGTGTAACAGGCTGGAGAAGGGGCTGAATGGGGCCTCCTCCTGTTCCTGTGTAACAGGCTGGAGAAGGGGCTGAATGGGGCCTCCTCCTGTTCGTGTGTAACAGGCTGGAGAAGGGGCTGAATGGGGCCTCCTCGTGTTCCTGTGTAACAGGCTGGAGAAGGGGCTGAATGGGGCCTCCTCCTTTTCCTGTGTAACAGGCTGGAGAAGGGGCTGAATGGGGCCTCCTGGTTCTGTGTAACAGGCTGGAGAAGGGGCTGAATGGGGCCTCCTCCTGTTCCTGTATAACAGGCTGGAGAAGGGGCTGAATGGGGCCTGCCCCTACGCGGTAACAGACAAGCTATCGGGTATGCGCTGTTTCTCTGCGTAACTGCACAAGATAAATTGTTTGACAGGAGGATGTGATAAGAGGAACTGGCTGAGGCCCAAGGTGACAGTCATTAAATGACTTTTGTTGCGTTATAGTGTGATGAGCAGTGAGTTTGGGATGGCATTGACCTTGGACCTTACCCACCAACGCCCTCTGAATGAGACACTGGCACGGAAAGGGAAGATCCCATCTTTAACCACACTCGCCACGGAACCTCCCAGACCCCCTCGGCACTCTCAGGCAACGGACGCCTGGCTCGCACACCAATGTTGTACCTTTCCTACCTGACCCTAACTATCCCCCCCCCCCCCCCCCCACCCCCCCACCGAATCCCTCTACAACCCCTCTACCCAAACTGGACCCCTTTGAGGAAACGCTCCCCCCTCCCACAGTGACTGAAAAATGAAAATGGCTTATTGTCACGAGTCGGCTTCAATGAAGTTACTGTGAAAAGCCCCTAGTAGCCACATTCCGGCACCTGTTCGGGGAGGCTGGTACTGACACCGTGAACATTGACACCACCCGCTTACCCTTTGGTGCCCACTCCTCAATGGAAACTGTCTTCAAACCGGGGGGGGGCGGCAACTCCCAATTCAATCAGAACCCCAGTCCGGTCAAACCCCCCCCCCCCCCCCCCCCCCCACCCTCCCCCTTGGGCTGGTCCAACACTGCAATCGCAACTCAGCTCAAAACAGACCTGAACCCCAACCCTAATCCGCCAACTTAACCCCAACCTCAAACTTAACCCCAAAGCAACTCCCATTCCAAGTTAAACCCCCCCCCCGGCGGCTGGTTCCGACACAGCAAACCCAAACTCGAACGTATACAAGGCACTAGTGAGACCTCAGCTGGAGTATTGTGTACAGGTCTGGGTGCTACACTACAGGAAGGAGGCGAACACACTGGAGGGAGTGCGCAAGAACGGTTCCAGGGATCAGAAACTGCAGTTACGAGATTGGAGAGTTTGCGACTGATCTCCTTGCGGAGAAAGGACTGAGAGGCCATTGGATAGAGACGTTCAAAATCAGAATGGGACTGGACAGAGCGGACAGGGGTGCACTGTTCCAGCTCGTACAAGGATGGAAACACGAGAGGGCGCAGGCTGGAGGTGATTTGCAAAAGAAGGAAACGGGATGAGCGAGAAAACCGTTTTGACACGGCTTGTGGTTTGGGTCTGAAATGAGTTGCCTGGACATGGGAGGCATCTTCAATCCAGGCGATCAAGATGATCAGATGATTATTTGAATCGAAACAATGCCCCGGGGTGCGGGGAAGAACATAGGAACAAAAGAGGGCCATTCGGCCCCGCGAGCCTGCCCCAGCATTCAATGAGATCACGGCTAATCTGTGACCTGGCCCCAGTTGACCTCTGGAGCCACATCGCTGAATATCTTTACTTAACAAATATCCCTCTCAGATTTAAAATTAGCAACTGTCCCGGCTTCAGCTGCTGTGTGTGGGAGAGAGTTCCAAACATCCACCACCCTTCGAGTGAACAAGTTGTTCCTAACATCTCTCCTGAACCGCCTGAATGTTTAGACCGTGTCCCCTAGTTTAGAATCTCCTAACAGTGGAAATGGTTTGCCTTTATCTACCCTGTCTCTCCCCGTTAATATCTTGAAAACTTTAATCAGATTACCCTTCAACCTTCTAATTTCAGGCGAAAGCAGGTCTAATTTGAGCCATCGCTCCTCGTAACTCAACCCCTGTAATCCAGGGATTATTTTCGTAAACCTACGTGCCCTCCAAGGCCAGAATATCCTTCCGAAGGTGCGGTGCCCAGAACTGCTCCCAGTGACTCCAAGTGAAATGAAAATCGCTGATTGTCACAAGTGGGCTTCAAATGAAGTTACTGTGAAAAGCCCCTAGTCGCCACATTCCGGCGCCTGTTCGGGGAGGCTGGTACGGGAAGCGAACCGTGCTGCTGGCCTGCCTTGGTCTGCTTTCAAAGCCAGCGATTTAGCCCAGTGTGCTAAACAGCCCCTAATTTGCCCTCAACTCCGTGGAACTTCCACCGTAGTTAAGCGTCTCTTACGTGGGACTTTATCAAATGCCTTCTGGAAGTCCATATCAGTAACAAATGGACACTGCCCTGTCCGCTACCTTAGTCACCTCTTCAAAGCATTCAATAAGATTAGTCAGGCATGACCTTCCCTTCCCAAATCCGTGCTGGCTCTACCTGATCCACCAAGACTTCAAGGTGTTCAGTTACCCCCATCCCGGAGTATACCCTCCAGCAATTTCCCTACCGCAGATGCGAGGTCAACCGGTCTGTAATTCCTAGATTTGCACCCTTCTTAAAAAGAGTGGAGTCACATGGGGAATTTTCCAATCCCGAGGGATCACTCCCGAATCTCGGGAACTCTGGAAGGTTATAGTTCGGGCATCCACAATGTGCTCCCCTACTTCCTTTAAGACCGTCGATGGAAACCATTGGGTCCTGGGGATTTGTCACTCTTTAGTTCCATCAATTTCCTAGTTACCAATGCTGAAGTTACGTTAATTGTATTCAGTCCCGGACCTCTATTGACTTGTTCATTTTTTTCCGGACTTCCGGCACGTTATCCTCCTTTCCTACTGTAAATACCGAGGCAAAGTAATCGCATGTCTGCCATTTCCCCATTAGCACTGACAATATCGGCTATTTCAGCTTCTAATGGGCCCACATTGCTGTTGACCATCTGCTTTCCCTTTACACGACGAGAAAATGTCTTCCCCTTGGTTGTAATGTTGATTGCAAATGTTCTGTCTGTGATAACCCGCAAATATCTTACAGGGTTGGAACAATTAACTTCTCCGTCAACCCTGCAGAATAGGAGCCCCCCCCCCCCCCGGGTTAAGAGGACGAGGGACCTCTGCACGATGTTGAGTTGTATGATATATAAATCCGTCCATTTCAGCCCCACAAGGCAGGCCCAATTGGGATCGACTGTGTGGTGTGCATCATAGGGATTGTAAATAAACTACTCTTTGAACTACTCGGTGTGGACTCCTTCCTGGCCTTATAAAACTTTCATAATCCCTTTTAGTGGCTCTTATCAGCTGTTTTATGACCCGTTGCCAGTCCTTGTACCCATCTCATTCATCCAGATCTGTGCTGTGTTTTGCATTTATATCTCGTTAAATGTTCTTTAAATATTGCTGAATGATCTCCATCCGGTTGACCCATTAACAGATCTTCCCGGTTCACCATGGACACTCTGTCTCATCCCGTTAAAGTCAGCCGTACCCACGTCTAAAATTCTAGTGTCCGAATGGTGCTTTCTACTTTCAAACGCTACGCCGTAACGTTGTGATCACTATTTGCTAAATGTTCGTGCGCAGTTAGGCTGTTCATGAAACTGGGCTCGTTACTCAGAGCTCAATCTAATATTGCCGGATGCCTTGACGCTTCCAGAACATATTGTTGCAGGAAACTGTCCCGGACATATTCCAGAAATCCGTTACCTTTCCGACACTTGTCTGCCTCTCCCAATCTCGGTGTAAATCCCTCATTAATACTACTCTGCCTCTGCTAATTTCTGCATTGATACAATCTGGCACCTCGGAGCTGCGACCAGGGGGTCGATACACAACATTCGAGTTTGACATCCGTATCGGTTCCACCTATAGGGTGTCCACTGGCTGATTGCCCCTCAGTAGATCCTCCCTCGCCATTGAGGTGATAGTATTTCTAATCAGTAAAGTTAGTCCAATCCCTCTGCCATATTCCCGATCCCTCCTGGAGACTTTATAACCAGGATGATTAGATCCCAGTTTCGAACATCCTGCAGCCGTGTCTCTGTAATCGCTACCACATCATCATCTTCAATTTGCATTTGAGCTCACAGCGTATTCAGTTTATTCCTCACACTCTGTGTGTGAGAGAGAGACAATTTGCATATAGAACCTTTAATTGGCACTTCCCCCAGACCTGCCCCAAGCACTGTCGCTTTATTTGCTTGTTCACTATTTGGGTGGCACGGTAGCACAGTGGTTAGCACTGTGGCTTCACAGCGCCAGGTTCCCAGGTTCGATTCTCAGCTTGGGTCACTGTCTGTGCGGAGTCTGCACGTTCTCCCCCGTGTCTGCGTGGGTTCCCTCCGGGTGCTCCGGTTCCCTCCCACAAGTCCCGAAAGACGTGCTTGTTGGGTGAATTGGACATCCTGGTGCGATGTAGCAACTCCTCTGGCCACAGAGGCCGAGAGACGGGTGTTCCCGGACTGAGAGAGTCTCAGTCGCCCGCGGGCCATGGGAACAGATTTCAGATCGCCCGTCGCATCGTCACCTCCACACACCCCAGGCGCTGGAGACGCACGAAAGCAGCCATCGTGCTGATCCCCGGCTTTGATCCTCATGCCGAACTCTGACCTCCAGCCCCAGAGGGTTTAATCCCGGCTAATTGGACAGAGGTCCGCCGGAGTTTGGGAAACGGGAACAAAAACTTTACAGAAAGAGAGGGTGGGGGGGGGGGAGAGAGAGACAGAGAAAGAAAGGAGAGTGTGGGGGGGGGGGAAGGAGAGAGAGAGAGTGGGGGGAGAGAAAGTGAGAGAGAGAGAGAGCGTGTGTGCGGGAGAGAGAAAGAGAGAGGGGGAGAGAGAAAGAGGGGAGAGAGAAAGTGGGGGGGAGAGAGAAAGAGAATGGGGGAGAGAGAGTGGGGGAGAGAGAGTGGGGAGGGGGGGAGAGAGAGAGTGGGGGAGAGAGAGTGGGGGAGGGGGGGAGAGAGTGGGGAGGGGGGAGAGAGTGGGGAGGGGGGGAGAGAGAGAGTGGGGAGGGGGGGAGAGAGAGAGGGGGAGAGAGAGAGTGGGGAGGGGGGAGAGAGAGAGTGGGGAGGGGGGAGAGAGAGTGGGGAGGGGGGAGAGAGAGAGTGGGGAGGGGGGAGAGAGAGAGTGGGGAGGGGGGAAGAGAGAGAGTGGGGAGGGGGGAGAGAGAGAGTGGGGAGGGGGGGAGAGAGAGAGTGGGGAGGGGGGAGAGAGAGAGTGGGGAGGGGGGAGAGAGAGAGTGTGAAAGGGGGGGGGGGGACATCCTGGTGAATCCACTCTGCACCCCCTCCAGTCCAACCACATCCTTCCTATAACGTGGCGACCAGAATTACACCCAGTGCTCCAGCTGTGAACCCACCAGAGTTCTGTACAACTCTAAACACGACCTCCCTGCTTTGGTCATCGACCCTCGCTTGATAAAAGCGAGTTTCCCATCTGCCTTTTCCAGCACCCTATCAACCTACCCATCCACCTTCAGGAATCTATGGACAAACACGGCAAGGTTCCTTTGTTCCACGGAACCTCCCAGTCTCAGGCCTTTCATTGAATCCTTCCCTGTCACATTACTCCTTCCCAAGTGTATCACCTCACACTTTTCAGGGTTAAACTCCATCTGCCACTTCTCTGCCCATTTGACCATCTCGTCCAGAGCTTCCTGTGACCCAGGACACTCAAACTCGCTGTTGACCACCCGGCCAATCTTTGTGTCATCTGCAAACTTACTGAACCCCACATAGTCATCGATGTCATTTATGACAAACAATAGGCGACCCAGCACAGATCCCTGTGGTACGCCACTGGATACTGCCTTCCAGTCACTAAAGCAGCCGTCTCTCATCACCCTCTGTCTCCTGCGGTGAACCCAATTTTGAATTTCAATTTTAAGCCAATTTCTACAAGTGGAAACATCCTCTCCACGTCCACTCTATCCAGGCCTCGCAGTATCCTGTACGTTTCAATAAAATTCCCCCTCATCCTTCTCAACTCCAACGAGTACAGACCCAGAGTCCTCAACCGTCCCTCATACGACAATTCTTCATTCCAGGGATCATTCTTGTGAACCTCCCTCTGGACCCTTTCCAAGGCCAGTACATCCTTCCTTAGATACGGGGCCCTAAACCGCTCACAATACTCCAAATGGGGTCTGACCAGAGCCTTATACAGCCTCAGAAGTACATCCCTGCTCTTGTATTCTAGCCCTCTCGACATGAATGCTAACATTGCATTTGCCTTCCTAACTGCCGACTGAACCTTAAGAGAATCGTGAACAAGGACTCCCAAGTCCCTTTGTGCTTCTGCTTTCCGAAGCATTTCCCCATTTGGAAAATAGTCTCTGCCTCCATTCCTCCTTCCAAAGTGGATAACCTCACACTTTTCCACATTGTATTCCATCTGCCGCTTCATTGCCCACCCTCCTAGCCTGTCCAAGTCCTTCTGCAGCCGCCCTTGCTTCCTCAACACTACCTATAATAATAATCTACTATAATAATCTTTATTGTCACAAGTAGGCTTACATTAACACTGCAATGGAGTTACTGTGAAAAGCCCCTAGTCGCCACAATCCGGCACCTGTTCGGGTACACAGAGGGAGAATTCAGAATGTCTAATCCACCTAACAGCACGTCTTTGAACTGTGGGAGGAAACCGGAGCGCCCGGAGGAAACCCACGCAGACACGGGGAGAACGTGCAGACTCCGCACAGTGACCCAAGCCGGGAATCGAACCTGTGCTAACCATTGATGCTACCGTGCAGCCTATAATCCCTCTGCAGACCTAAAAGGAGAAATATCTGCTCTGTCTCTACCCTGTCAATCCCCTTTGGCATCTTATATACCTCAATTCGATCTCCTCTCATTCTCCCAAACTCCAGGGTATCGGCTGAAGCTGCTCAATCTCACCGCTTCACAAAACAATTCCTACATCCCTGGATTTAAGCTGGTGGGAGCAAGTTCCACATTCTCCTAACTTTCTGGCTAAAGAAGCTTCTCCTGAATCGTGTGTGCGTGTGTTTCCTCCAGGTGCTCCGGGTTCCTCCCACAGTCCAAAGACGTGCAGGTGAGGTGGATTGACCATGATAAATTGCCCTTAATGTCCAAAAGGTTAGGTGGGGTTACGGGGATAGGGTGGAGGTATGGGCATGGGTAGTGTACTCTTTCCAAGGGTCGGTGCAGACTCGATGGGCCGAATGGCCTCCTTCTGCACTGTAAATTCTATGATATCCGATTCAGACCACCCCATATTGTCGCCCCTTGTCCCTGCCGCACTGCATTCTGGTCTCGCCCACAGATGGAAACATCTTCTCTCCGCTGAACTTCAGATCTTTAACAGCTTGCTCAGCTCACCCCCACAGTCCTCCCTTTGCCAGTGAAGAGTTCCAGAAGAATCAGTCTGTTTTGGTAGACACAACCCCGCCCGCCCCCAGCTCTGGTATTATTCATACAACAAGGCGTGTTTCTGTGCTGTAAATACTGTTCACAGAACGGCAGCTTCGCAAGGAGGCAGACATTGGGCAAACTAACAAACATCTCTTGGAAATGGCAGCAAAATAACTCTGTCCAAATTCTGTGGTGTCTCCCAGTCTCTGTCCCTATCGTTGTCATGGTGTCCACCTCTCCAATCTCCCCTTCTGGCTCCCGTTCGCCCATTTCCCCCTCCCCCATTCTCCCATTCCTGCTCCCCCCTTGTCCTCCCCTCCTATTTCAATCTCTCGCTCATTCTTTCCCTAGCTCCCTTCCTTTCATCCACTCCCTCCCCCCTCTCGACCTCTCCCTTGCTTTCCCTCTCCTCGTGTTCTCTCTCTCTCCCTCGTGTTCTCTCTCTCCCTCTCGTGTTCTCTCTCTCTCTCTCCCTCGTGTTCTCTCTCCCTCACCTCGTGTTCTCTCTGTCTCCCTCGTGTTCTCTCTCTCTCTCCCTCGTGTTCTCTCTCTCTCCCTCGTGTTCTCTCTCTCTCGTGTTCTCTCTTTCTCTCCCTCGTGTTCTCTCTCTCTCTCCTCGTGTTCTCTCTCTCCTTCGTGTTCTCTCTCTCTCTCCCTCGTGTTCTCTCTCCCTCTCCCCGTGTTCTCTCTCTCTCTCTTCGTGTTCTCTCTCTGTCTCCCTCGTGTTCTCTCTCCCTCTCCTCCTGTTCTCTCTCTGTCTCCCTCGTGTTCTCTCTATCTCTCTTCGTGTTCTCTCTCTCTCTCCTCATGTTCTCTCTCTCTCCTCGTGTTCTCTCTCTCTCTCCTCGTGTTCTCTCTCTCTCTCCTCGTGTTCTCTCTCTCTCTCTCTCTCTCTCCTTCGTGTTCTCTCTCTCCCCGTGTTCTCTCTCTCTCTCCTTGTGTTCTCTCTCTCTCTTCGTGTTCTCTCTGTCTCCCTCGTGTTCTCTCTCCCTCTCCTCGTGTTCTCTCTGTCTCCCTCGTGTTCTCTCTCTCTCTCTCCTCGTGTTCTCTCTCTCTCTCCTCGTGTTCTCTCTCCCTCTCATGTTCTCTCTCTCTCCCTCTCGTGTTCTCTCTCTCTCTCTCCTCGTGTTCTCTCTCCCACTCATGTTCTCTCTCTCTCTCCCTCTCGTGTTCTCTCGCTCTCCCTCTCGTGTTCTCTCTCTCCCTCTCATGTTCTCTCTCTGTCTCCCTCCTGTTCTCTCTCTCACCCTCTCGTGTTCTCTCTCTCCCTCTCGTGTTCTCTCTCCCTCTCGTGTTCTCTCTCCCTCTCCTGTTCTCTCTCTCTCCCTCTCGTGTTCTCTCTCCCTCTCCTGTTTTCTCTCTCTCTCCCTCTCGTGTTCTCTCTCTCTCTCCCTTTCGTGTTCTCTCTCTCTCACTCTCGTGTTCTCTCTCTCTCTTCCCTCTCATGTTCTCTCTCCCTCACTCTCGTGTTCTCTCTCTCTCTCCCTCTCGTGTTCTCTCTCTCTCCCTCTCCTGCCTCAAGTGTTCTCTCTCTCTCCCTTTCGTGTTTTCTCTCTCTCCCTCTCGTGTTCTCTCTCTCTCTCACTCTCGTGTTCTCTCTCTCTCTTCCCTCTCATGTTCTCTCTCCCTCACTCTCGTGTTCTCTCTCTCTCCCTCTCGTGTTCTCTCTCTCCCCTCTCGTGTTCTCTCTCTCCCTCTCCTGTTCTCTCTCTCTCCCTCTCTTCCCTCAAGTGTTCTCTCTCTCTCCCTTTCGTGTTTTTCTCTCTCCCCTCTCGTGTTCTCTCTCTCCCTCTCGTGTTCTCTCTCTCACTCTCGTGTTCTCTCTCTCTCTCTCGTGTTCTCTCTCTCTCTTCCCTCTCATGTTCTCTCTCCCTCACTCTCGTGTTCTCTCTCTCTCCCTCTCCTGTTCTCTCTCTCTCCCTCTCTTCCCTCAAGTGTTCTCTCTCTCTCCCTTTCGTGTTTTTTCTCTCTCCCTCTCGTGTTCTCTCTCTCTCACTCTCGTGTTCTCTCTCTCTCACTCTCGTGTTCTCTCTCTCTTCCCTCTCATGTTCTCTCTCTCTCGTGTTCTCTCTCCCTCCCTCTCGTGTTCTCTCTCTCTTCCTCTCCTGTTCTCTCTCTCTCCCTCAAGTGTTCTCTCTCTCTCCCTTTCGTGTTTTCTCTCTCTCCCTCTCGTGTTCTCTCTCTCTCACTCTCGTGTTCTCTCTCTCTTCCCTCTCGTGTTCTCTCTCTCTTCCCTCTCATGTTCTCTCTCCCTCACTCTCGTGTTCCCTCTCTCTCACGCTCGTGTTCTCTCTCCCTCCCTCTCGTGTTCTCTCTCTCTTTCTCTCCTGTTCCCTCTCTCTCCCCCTTCGTGTTCTCTCTCTCCCCTTTCGTGTTTTCTCTCTCTCCCTCTCGTGTTCTCTTTCTCTCCCCTCTCGTGTTCTCTCTCTCTCACTCTCGTGTTCTCTCTCTCTTCCCTCTCGTGTTCTCTCTCCCTCACTCTCGTGTTCCCTCTCTCTCACTCTCGTGTTCCCCCTCTCTCACTCTCGTGTTCTCTCTCTCGTGTTCTCTCTCCCTCCCTCTCGCTTCCTCTCCTGTTCTGTCTCTCCCTCTCTTCCCTCAAGTGTTCTCTCTCTCTCCCTTTCGTGTTTTCTCTCTCTCCCTCTCGTGTTCCCTCTCTCTCTCTCGTGTTCTCTCTCTCTCCCTCTCGTGTTCTCTCTCTCTCGTGTTCTCTCTCCCTCCCCCTCGTGTTCTCTCTCTCCCTCTCGTGTTCTCTCTCCCTCACTCTCGTGTTCCCTCTCTCTCACTCTCGTGTTCCCTCTCTCTCACTCTCGTGTTCCCTCTCTCTCACTCTCGTGTTCGCTCTCTCTCGTGTTCTCTCTCTCTTCCCTCTCCTGTTCTCTCTCTCTCACTCTCGTGTTCTCTTTCTCTCGTGTTCTCTCTCTTCCTCTCGTGTTCTCTCTCTTTTTCCCTCTCCTGTTCTCTCTCTCTCGTGTTCTCTCTCTCCCCCTCTCGTGTTCTCTCTCTCTCCCTCTCGTGTTCTCTCTCTCTCCCTCTCGTGTCTCTCTCTCTCCCTCTCGTGTGTCTCTCTCTCCCTCTCGTGTTCTCTCGTGTTCTCTCTCTCCCTCTCGTGTTCTCTCTCTCTCCCTCTCGTGTTCTCTCTCTCTCCCTCTCGTGTTCTCTTTCTCTCCCTCTCGTGTTCTCTCTCTCTCCCTCCCGTGTTCTCTCTCTCTCCCTCCCGTGTTCTCTCTCTGTCTCCCTCGTGTTCTCTCTATCTCTCTTCGTGTTCTCTCTCTCTCTCTCCTCATGTTCTCTCTCTCTCTCCTCGTGTTCTCTCTCTCTCTCCTCGTGTTCTCTCTCTCTCTCTCTCTCTCTCTCTCCTTCGTGTTCTCTCTCTCCCCGTGTTCTCTCTCTCTCCTCCTTGTGTTCTCTCTCTCTCTTCGTGTTCTCTCTGTCTCCCCTCGTGTTCTCTCTCCCTCTCCTCGTGTTCTCTCTCTCTGTCTCCCTCGTGTTCTCTCTCTCTCTCTCCTCGTGTTCTCTCTCTCTCTCCTCGTGTTCTCTCTCCATCTCATGTTCTCTCTCTCTCCCTCTCGTGTTCTCTCTCTCTCTCTCCTCGTGTTCTCTCTCCCACTCATGTTCTCTCTCTCTCTCCCTCTCGTGTTCTCTCGCTCTCCCTCTCGTATTCTCTCTCTCCCTCTCGTGTTCTCTCTCTGTCTCCCTCCTGTTCTCTCTCTCACCCTCTCGTGTTCTCTCTCCCTCTCGTGTTCTCTCTCCCTCTCCTGTTCTCTCTCCCTCTCCTGTTCTCTCTCTCTCCCTCTCGTGTTCTCTCTCTCTCCCTCTCGTGTTCTCTCTCCCTCTCCTGTTTTCTCTCTCTCTCCCTCTCGTGTTCTCTCTCTCTCTCCCTTTCGTGTTCTCTCTCTCTCACTCTCGTGTTCTCTCTCTCTCTCTTCCCTCTCATGTTCTCTCTCCCTCACTCTCGTGTTCTCTCTCTCTCTCTCCCTCTCGTGTTCTCTCTCTCTCCCTCTCCTGCCTCAAGTGTTCTCTCTCTCTCCCTTTCGTGTTTTCTCTCTCTCCCTCTCGTGTTCTCTCTCTCTCTCACTCTCGTGTTTCTCTCTCTCTCTCCCTCTCATGTTCTCTCTCCCTCACTCTCGTGTTTCTCTCTCTCTCCCTCTCGTGTTCTCTCTCTCTCCCTCTCCTGTTCTCTCTCTCTCCCTCTCCTGTTCTCTCTCTCTCCCCCTCTTCCTCAAGTGTTCTCTCTCTCTCCCTTTCGTGTTTTTTCTCTCTCCCTCTCGTGTTCTCTCTCTCCCTCTCGTGTTCTCTCTCTCACTCTCGTGTTCTCTCTCTCTCTCCTCGTGTTCTCTCTCTCTCTTCCCTCTCATGTTCTCTCTCCCTCACTCTCGTGTTCTCTCTCTCTCCCTCTCCTGTTCTCTCTCTCTCCCTCTCTTCCCTCAAGTGTTCTCTCTCTCCCTTTCGTGTTTTTTCTCTCTCCCTCTCGTGTTCTCTCTCTCTCACTCTCGTGTTCTCTCTCTCTCACTCTCGTGTTCTCTCTCTCTTCCCTCTCATGTTCTCTCTCTCTCGTGTTCTCTCTCCCTCCCTCTCGTGTTCTCTCTCTCTTCCTCTCCTGTTCTCTCTCTCTCCCTCAAGTGTTCTCTCTCTCTCCCTTTCGTGTTTTCTCTCTCTCCCTCTCGTGTTCTCTCTCTCTCACTCTCGTGTTCTCTCTCTCTTCCCTCTCGTGTTCTCTCTCTCTTCCCTCTCATGTTCTCTCTCCCTCACTCTCGTGTTCCCTCTCTCTCACGCTCGTGTTCTCTCTCCCTCCCTCTCGTGTTCTCTCTCTCTTCCTCTCCTGTTCCCTCTCTCTCCCCTCAAGTGTTCTCTCTCTCTCCCTTTCGTGTTTTCTCTCTCTCCCTCTCGTGTTCTCTTTCTCTCCCTCTCGTGTTCTCTCTCTCTCACTCTCGTGTTCTCACTCTCTTCCCTCTCGTGTTCTCTCTCCCTCACTCTCGTGTTCCCTCTCTCTCACTCTCGTGTTCCCCCTCTCTCACTCTCGTGTTCTCTCTCTCGTGTTCTCTCCCTCCCTCTCGCTTCCTCTCCTGTTCTGTCTCTCCCTCTCTTCCCTCAAGTGTTCTCTCTCTCTCCCTTTCGTGTTTTCTCTCTCTCCCTCTCGTGTTCCCTCTCTCTCTCTCTCGTGTTCTCTCTCTCTCTCCCTCTCGTGTTCTCTCTCTCTCGTGTTCTCTCTCCCTCCCCCTCGTGTTCTCTCTCTCCCTCTCGTGTTCTCTCTCCCTCACTCTCGTGTTCCCTCTCTCTCACTCTCGTGTTCGCTCTCTCTCGTGTTCTCTCTCTCTTCCCTCTCCTGTTCTCTCTCTCTCACTCTCGTGTTCTCTTTCTCTCGTGTTCTCTCTCTTCCTCTCGTGTTCTCTCTCTTTCTCCCTCTCCTGTTCTCTCTCTCTCGTGTTCTCTCTCTCCCCCTCTCGTGTTCTCTCTCTCTCCCTCTCGTGTTCTCTCTCTCTCCCTCTCGTGTTCTCTCTCTCTCCCTCTCGTGTTCTCTCTCTCCCTCTCGTGTTCTCTCTCTCTCCCTCTCGTGTTCTCTCTCTCTCCCTCTCGTGTTCTCTCTCTCTCCCTCTCGTGTTCTCTCTCTCTCCCTCTCGTGTTCTCTCTCTCTCCCTCCCGTGTTCTCTCTCTCTCCCTCCCGTGTTCTCTCTCTCTCCCTCTCGTGTTCTCTCTCTCTCTCCCCTGTGTTGTCTCCGAAAGTTCGTGTTTGAAACAAACCTGTTGGACATTAACCTAGTGTTGTAAGACTTCTTACTGTGCTCACCCCAGTCCAACGCCGGCATCTCCACATGAAATGAATGAAATGAAAATCGCTTATTGTCACGAGTAGGCTTCAATGAAGTTACTGTGAAAAGCCCCTAGTCGCCACATTCCAGCGCCTGTCCGGGGAGGCTGGTACTCTCCTGTTCTCTCTCTCCCTCTCATGTTCTCTCGCTCTCTCTCGTGTTCTCTCTCTCTCTCGTGTTCTCTCTCTCCCTCGTTTTCTCTCTCCCTCGTGTTCTCTCCCTCCCTCCTGTTCTCTCTCTCTCTCGTTATCTCTCTCTCTCCCTCCCTCTTTCTGTAATCTCTCCCTCCCTCTCCTGTTTTCTCTCTCTCTCCCTCTCCTGTTCTCTCTCTCTCCTTCATGTGTTCTCTCTCTCTCGTGTTATCCCTCTCCCTCTCGTGTTCTCTCTCTTTCTCTCGTGTTCTCTCTCTCTCCCTCTCGTGTTCGCTCTCCCTTCCTCTCATGTTCTCTCTCCCTTCCTTTCGTGTTTTCTCTCCCTCTCCTGTTCTCTCTCTCTCCTGTTCTCTCTCTTCCTCTCGTGTTCTCTCTCTTTCTTCCTCTCGTGTTCTCTCTCTCCGTCGTGTTGTCTCTCTCTCCGTCGTGTTCTCTCTCTCTCTCCCCCTCTCCTGTTCTCTCTCTCGTGTTCTCTCTCTCTCCCTCTCGTGTTCTCTCTCCCCTTCGTGTTCTCTCTCTCTCCCTCTCGTGTTCTCTCTCCCTCTTGTGGAAATCCCCAAGGCTTTTTACTCTTATGTGAAAAATAAAAGAATGACCAGGCTGAAGTTAGGGCCGGTCAAGGACAGTAGTGGGAACTTGTGCATGGAGTCAGAAGAGATAGAAGCGTTGAATGAATATTGTTCTTCAGTGTTCACCGAGGAGAGGGGCTATGTTTTTGAGGATGAGCGTGAGATACAGGCAGGTAGGCTGGAGGAGGTAGATGTTCTGAGGAAGGATGTATTAGCAATTTTGAAAAACCCGAAGGTCGATAGGATATATCCTAGGATTCTTTGGGAAGCAAGGGATGAGATTGCAGAGCCTTTGGCTTTGATCTTTGGTCCTCACTGTCCGAGGTGATAGTGCCAGAGGACTGGAGAGTGGCGAATGTTGTTCCTCTGTTCAAGAAAGGGAATAGGAATGACCCTGGTAATTATAGGCCCGTTAGTCTTACTTCGGTGGTCGGTAAGTTAATGGAAAAAGTCCTGAGGGATAGGATTTATGACCATTTTGAAAGATGCAGCTTAATCCGGGATAGTCAACACGGATATGTGAAGGGTAAGTCTTGCCTCACAAATTTGACTGAATTCTTCGAGGAGGTAACTAAGTGTGTAGATGAAGGTAGAGCAGTTGATGTCGTATACATGGATTTCAGTAAGGCGTTTGATAAGATTCCCCATGGTCGGCTCATGAAGAAAGTAAGGAGGTGTGGGATAGAGGGAAATTTGGCCAATTGGATAAGTAACTGGCTATCACATAGAAGACAGAGGGTGGTGGTGGATGGAACATTTTCAGACTGGAGACCAGTTACCAGCGGTGTACCACAGGGATCAGTGCTGCATCCTCTGCTATTTGTGATTTTTATCAATGACTTGGAGGAGGGGGCTGAAGGGTGGGTCAGTAAATTTACTGATGACACCAAGATTGGTGGAGTAGTGGATGAGGTGGAGGGCTGTTGTAGGCTGCAAAGAGACATTGATAGGATGCAGAGCTGGGCCGGAAAATGGCAGATGGCGTTTCACCCTGATAAGTGCGAGGAGATTCATTTTGGTCGGACAAATTTGAATGCGGATGACAGGGTCAACGGCAGGGTTCTGAGGAATGTGGAGGAACAGAGAGATCTTGGGGTTCATGTCCACAGATCTCTGAAGGTTGCCACTCAATTGGATAGAGCAGTGAAGAAGGCTTATAGTGTGTTAGCGTTTATTAACCGGGGGCTTGAGTTTAAGAGCCGCGGGGTTATGCTGCAACTATACAGGACCCTGGTGTGACCACATTTGGAGTATTGTGTGCAGTTCTGGTCACCTCATTATAGGAAGGATGTGGAAGCATTGGAAAGGGTGCAAAGGAGATTTACCAAGATGCTGCCTGGTTTGGAGGGTAGGCCTTATGAGGAAAGGTTGAGGGAGCTAGGGCTTTTCTCATTGGAACGGAGGAGGATGAGAGGCGACGTAATTGAGGTTTATTAGATGATGAGGGGGATAGATAGAGTGGACGTTCAGAGACTATTTCCTCGGGTGGATGTAGCTGTTACAAGGGGGCATAACTATAAGATTCAGGGTGGGAGATATAGGAGGGATGTCCGAGGTAGGTTCTTTACTCAGAGAGTGGTTAGGGTGTGGAATGGACTGCCTGCTGTGATAGTGGAGTCGGACACTTTAGGAACTTTCAAGCGGTTATTGGATAGGCACATGGAGCACACCAGAATGACAGGGAGTGGGATAGCTTGATCTTGGTTTCGGACATTGCTCGGCACAACATCGAGGGATGAAGGTTATCGGGAAAGTGGAATTCGGAACACTGACGGATCATCCGTGATCTTGGAGAATGGTGGAGCAGACTCGAGGGGCTGAATGGCTTCATTTTGTACGGCGATTGTGGGAGCTTGCTGTGCACTACATTGACTGCTGCCACGTTACCGTAATGACGGCACAACATTGAGGGCCGAAAGGCCTGTTCTGTGCTGTACTGTTCTATGTTTTCTCTCTCTCCCTCTCGTGTTCTCTCTCTCTCTCCCTCTCATGTTCTCTCTCTCTCTCCCTCTCGTGTTCTCTCCCTCTCGTTTTCTCTCTCTCTCCCTCCCTCTCGTGTTCTCTCCCTCTCGTGTTCTCTCTCTCCCACTCGTGTTCTCTCTCTCCCCCTCGTGTTCTCTCTCTCCCTCTCGTGTTCTCTCTCTCCCTCTCGTGTTCTCTCTCTCCCTCTCGTGTTCTCTCTCTCCCTCGTATTCTCTCTCTCTCCCTCTCGTATTCTCTCTCTCCCTCTCGTGTTCTCTCTCTCTCCCTCTCGTGTTCTCTCTCTCCCTCTCGTGTTCTCTCTCTCTCCCTCTCGTGTTCTCTCTCTCTCTTCCCTCTCGTGTTCTCTCTCTCTCCCTCTCGTATTCTCTCTCTCCCTCTCGTGTTCTCTCTCTCTCCCTCTCGTGTTCTCTCTCTCCCTCTCGTGTTCTCTCTCTCCCACTCGTGTTCTCTCTCTCCCTCTCGTGCTCTCTCTCGCTCCCTCTCGTGTTCTCTCTCTCCCTCTCGTGTTCTCTTTCTCCCTCTCGTGTTCTCTCTCTCCCTCCCGTGTTCTCTCTCTCCCTCATCGTGTTCTCTCTCTCCCTCTCGTGTTCTCTCTCTCTCCCTCTCGTATTCTCTCTCTCTCCCTCTCGTATTCTCTCTCTCTCTCTCTCCCTCCCTCTCGTGTTCTCTCCCTCTCGTGTTCTCTCTCTCCCTCTCATGTTTTCTCTCTCTCCCTCCCTCTCGTGTTCTCTCCCTCTCGTGTTCTCTCTCTCCCTCTCATGTTTTCTCTCTCTCCCTCCCTCTCGTGTTCTCTCCCTCTCGTGTTCTCTCTCCCTCTCGTGTTCGCTCTCTCCCTCTCGTGTTCTCTCTCTCCCTCTCGTGTTCTCTCTCTCTCCCTCTCGTATTCTCTCTCTCTCTCTCCCTCCCTCTCGTGTTCTCTCCCTCTCGTGTTCTCTCTCTCCCTCTCTCATGTTCTCTCTCTCCCTCTCTCATGTTCTCTCTCTCCCTCTCTCATGTTCTCTCTCTCCCTCTCTCATGTTCTCTCTCTCCCTCTATGTTCTCTCTCTCCCTCTCGTTTTCTCTGTCTCTCTCCCTCCCATGTGCTCTCTCTCCCTCTCGCATTCTCTCTCTCCCTCCCATGTTTTCTCTCTCTCCCTCCCATGTTCTCTCTCTCTCCCTCCCTCCCGTGTTCTCTCTCTGTCTCCCTTGTGTTCTCTCTCTGTCTCCCTTGTGTTCTCTCTCTGTCTCCCTCTCGTGTTTTCTCTCTCTCTCTCCCTCCCGTGTTCTCTCTCTGTCTCCCTCGTGTTCTCTCTCTGTCTCCCTCTCGTGTTCTCTCTCTCGCTCCCTCTCGTGTTCTCTCTCTCTCCCTCTCGTGTTCTCTCTCTCTCGCTATCGTGTTCTCTCTGTCTCCCTATCTTGTTCTCTCTCTCTCCCTATCTTGTTCTCTCTCTGTCTCTCTCTCCCTCTCGTGTTCTCTCTCTCTCTCGGTGTTCTCTCTCTCCCTCCCGTTCTCTCTCGCTCTGTCAGCTTCACAAACAGGCACAAAATCCCTTCTGAGCAATGGCCACTGGCTCAGGGTGATCCTATTAGTGGAAGGATTTACCGGGATTAACGTCCTGGCTTTAATATGTCAGAACAATCAGTCTAGTTATAGTGACGGCAGGTCGCTGAGGGGCTTCGCAGAGTTGTCCAGCACCTAATCAGGCATTCCAAGTATTTAACCCGTCCTTCTGGACACTCCTGTTCAATGGACAACGGATTCCAGATCAACAACAACTCGCCGTGTCTAAAAAAAACATTGCTCCTCATCTCCAACCCCCTCCCCCCTGATGGGAAATCCTTCCTGATTCCAAACGCCTCAATTCAATCTCCCCCTCAACTTCCTGAGGAGAGTGATCCGGCTCCTCCCAGTGGCTCACCGCTCCGTAGTTGGCCTGTAAATATACCGTGGGAAATTTCACCCTTACTGCAAACTATTCATCAGCATATCTATCCAGTCACGTGGAACGCCATTCACTCCCGCAGCCAACGAGGGGCTTTGCAAGGGCCGCCATTACGGTAACGTGGCAGCAGTCAATGCAGTGCACAGCAAGCTCCCACAATGAAGTAATGAGGCCATTCAACCCCTCGAGTCTGCTCCGCCATTCTCCAAGATCACAGATGGTCCGTCAGTGTTCCCAATTCCACTTTCCCGATAACCTTCGATTCCTTTTCCTGTCGTGAATCCACTCCCTTCAACTCAAAAAAAACGTTGAGCGGCCTCCGCCTCCTCCTGAGGCGCGAGTTCCCCCGTCGTCCAATCCTCTGAGAGAAATAATTCCCCTCGTCTCGGGCCTAAAGCGGAGAGCCCCCATTTTAAACCTGTGACCCCCCCCTCCCCTCGTTCAGGACCCGCCCACAAGAGGAAACATTCTTTCCACAGCCACCTTGTGGAGAAGGTTCCGGATCTTATAAACTTCAATCCAGTCACCCCACCCCCCTCACACTTCTAAACTCCGCTGGGAGGGAGCCCAGACTGTCTGACCTTCCCTCGTCAGACACCCCGCTTATTCCACGTATCGATCCAGTAAACCTCCTCTGAACCTCCTCCAACCCATTCAAATCCTTCCTTAAATCAGGAGACCAAAACTGCACATAGTCTTCGAGATGTAATCTCACCAACGCCCTGGACAACGGAAGCATATCATCCTTACTTTTATATTCAATTCCTCTCACAATAGGACAGTACAGCACAGGAACAGGCCCTTCGGCCCTCCAAGCCCGTGCCGACCATGCTGCCCGTCTAAACTAAAATCTTCTACACTTCCGGGGTCCGTATCCCTCTATTCCCATCCTATTCATGTATTTGTCAAGATGCCCCTTAAACGTCACTATCGTCCCTGCTTCCACCACCTCCTCCGGCAGCGAGTTCCAGGCACCCACTACCCTCTGTGTAAAAAACTTGCCTCGTACATCTCCTCTAAACCTTGCCCCTCGCCCCTTAAACCTATGCCCCCTAGTAATTGACCCCTCTACCCTGGGGAAAAGCCTCTGACTATCCACTCTGTCTATGCCCCTCATAATCTTGTCGACCTCTAACAGGTCGCCCCTCAACCTCCATCGTTCCAGTGAGAACAAACCGAGTTTATTCAACCGCTCCTCATAGCTAATGCCCTCCATACCAGGCAACATCCTGGTAAATCTCTTCTGCACCCTCTCTAAAACCTCCACATCCTTCTGGTAGTGTGGCGACCAGAATTGAACACTATACTCCAAGTGTGGCCTAACTAAGGTTCTATACAGCTGCAACATGACTTGCCAATTCTTATACTCAATGCCCCGGCCAATGAAGGCAAGCATGTTGTATGACTGCTTGACTACCTTCTCCACCTGTGTTGCCCCTTTCAGTGACCTGTGGACCTGTACACCTAGATCTCTCTGCCTGTCAATACTCTTAATGGTTCTACCATTAACTGTATATTCCCTACCTGCATTAGACCTTCCAAAATGCATTACCTCACATTTGTCCGGATTAAACTCCATCTGCCATCTCTCTGCCCAAGTCTCCAAACTTAGATCTAAATCCTGCTGTAACCTCTGACAGTCCTCATCGCTATCCGCAATTCCACCTACCTTTGTGTCGTCCGCAAACTTACTAATCAGACCAGTTACATTTTCCTCCAAATCATTTATTTATATATACTACAAACAGCAAAGGTCCCAGCACTGATCCCTGCGGAACACCACTAGTCACTGTCCTCCAATCAGAAAAGCACCCTTCCATTGCTATTCTCTGCCTTCTATGACCGAGCCAGTTCTGTATCGACCTTGCCAGCTCACCTCTGATCTTGTGTAACTTCACCTTCAGTACCAGCCTGCCATGAGAGACCTTGTCAAAGGCTTTACTGAAATCCATGCAGACAACATCCACTGCCCTCCCCTCATTAATCATCTTCGTCACTTCCTCGACAAACTAAGTTAGTGAGACACGACCTCCCTTTCACAAAACCATGCTGCCGCTCGCTAATATGTCCATTTGCTTCCAAACGGGAGTAAATCCTGTCTCAAATAAACCTCTCCAATAATTTCCCGAACACTGACATCAGGCTCACCGGCCTGTAATTTCCTAGATTATCCTTATGACCCTTCTTAAACAAAGGAACATAGAACATAGAACATCACAGCGCAGTACAGGCCCTTCGGCCCTCGATGTTGCACCGTCCTGTGAAACCCCTCTAAACTCCATCTACACTATTCCCTTATCGTCCATATGTCTATCCAATGACCATTTAAATGCCCTTAGTGTTGGCGAGTCCCTTACTGTTGCAGGCAGGGCATTCCACGCCCTTAATACTCTCTGAGTAAAGAACCTACCTCTGACATCTGTCCTATATCTATCTCCCCTCAATTTAAAGCTATGTCCCCTCGTGCTGGACATCACCATTCAAGGAAAAAGGCTCTCACTGTCCACCCTATCTAATCTTCTGACCATCTTGTATGCCTCTATTAAGTCACCTCTTAACCTTCTTCTCTCTAACGAGAACAGCATCAAGTCCCTCAGCCTTGCCTCATAAGATCTTCCCTCCATACCAGGCAACATCCTGGTAAATCTCCTCTGCACCCTTTCCAATGCTTCCACATCCTTCCTATAATGCGGCGACCAGAATTGCACGCAATACTCCAAATGCGGCCGCACCAGAGTTTTGTACAACTGCAACATGACCTCATGGCTCCGAAACTCAATCCCTCTACCAATAAAAGCTAACACACCGTACGCCTTCTTAACAACCCTCTCAACCTGGGTGGCAACTTTCAGGGATCTATGTACATGGACACCGAGATCTCTCTGCTCGTCCACACTACCCTGAATCTTGCCATTAGCCCAGTACTGTCTTCCTGTTATTCCATACAAAATGAATCACCTCACACTTTTCTGCATTAAACTCCATTTGCCACCTGTCAGCCCAGCTCTGCATCTTATCCATGTCCCTCTGTAACCTGCAACATCCTTCCGCATTGTCCACAACTCCACCGACTTTAGTGTCATCTGCAAATTTACTCACCTTCTACGCTCTCCTCCAGGTCATTTATAAAAATGACAAACAGCAGTGGCCCCAAAACAGATCCTTGTGGTACACCACTAGTATCTGAACTCCAGACTGAACATTTCCCATCAACCATCACCCTTTGTCTTCTATCAACTAGCCAATTTCTGATCCAAACTGCTACATCACCCTGAATCCCATGCCTCCGTATTTTCTGCAATAGCCTACCGTGGGGAACCTTATCAAACGCTTTACTGAAATCCATATTCACCACATCAACATTATCTATTCTCCAGTCCTCTGGAACCTCACCTGTAGCCAGTGAGGATACAGAAATGACTCTCAAGGCCTCCCTTCCTCAGTATTCTGAGGTCCTGAGGTCTTATCCACCTGAATGATTTTTCAAGACCCCGACACCACCTCCTTTTTGGATCTCAATGTGACCCAGACTATCTACACACCCTTCCCCAGGCACATCATCCACCAATTCCTTCTCTACCGATGCACCAATCTGAGTCTTTCGTGCAATTGATCGTGCATCAATTTATTACAGTCAGATCTACTAAGAGATGGATATCAGAATCAAACCAGATCAGCTGCAGCTGGATCCGCACTCGGCCGACGCCAGAAAGGACTTTAATCACTGGCTGGCTTGTTTTGAGGCCTACATCAACGCTGCGAACCCTACGCCGACGGAAGCTCAGAAGATTCAGGTTTTATACCCCAGGTTGAGCTCCAACGTCTTCCCCTTTGATCCAGGACGCTTCGAATTACGCGGAAACGATGGCACTCCTAAAAGAGAACTACGCGCAGAAAGCAAACACGCTCTTCGCCAGGCACGTACTCGCGACTCGTGCTCAACTCCCTGGTGAGTCCATCGAAGACTTCTGGCGGGCTCTAATCCCACTCGTCCGGGACTGTGACTGTAATAAATTGATGCACGATCAATTGCACAAAAGACTCAGATTTGGTACAACTGAGGCTTTATTACAATCAGATGCGTGGCCTCCTGCTGCAGCTGGCGAAATGGCTGATCAGGAGGAGGTCACGCATATTTATACGGCTCCTTGTGGCCGGCAGGGGCTACCGACGAACCGGTAGTGCAGGTCCTACCGTACATCCCCTAATACAGGTGCACACAGTGGTTCACCACACTTACTGTGCCCGTGCACTGATGTTTTCAGACTGACACCAGAACACCCAGATCCCTCTGCACCTCAGAATTCCACAGTCCTTCTCCATTTCAAGAGCAATCCTGCTCTTGTGACTTCTTTCCGCCAAAGGGATTAACTTCACATTCTCCCAAAGTGTCAATGGCTGGGCAATCACGTGTGACCAGTGTCGACAGAGGGATTAAATATTGGCCAGGACAACACTAGCGGCGACCAGTTAACATGCCGGATCTCTGGGAAGGGAAACCCAAGCAAAGGCAACTACCAAGGTATGAGGGGTGGCAGTGGTATTGTGGCTGGACGAGCAGGCCAGAGACCCGGGGTAAAACCCTGGGGACGCGGCTTCCAAACCCATCACGGCAGATGCCGAAATTTGAATTCATGTTTTTAAAAAATTAATTTAGGGTATCCAATTATTTTTTTTTGCCAATTAAGAGGCAATTTAGTGTGGCCAATCCACCTACCCTGCACATCTTTGGGTTGTGGGGGCAAAACCCACGCAGACACGGGGAGAATGTGCAAACTCCACACGGACAGTGTCCCGGGGCAGGGATCGAACCTGGGACCTCGGCGTCGTGAGGCAGCAGTGCTAACCACTGTGCCACCTTTCCGCTCGCCCAAATTTGGATTCAATAAAAATCTCGAACTAAAAGTCTAACGCAGAATTTACAGTGCAGAAGGAGGCCATTTGGCCCATCGGGTCTGCACCAGCTCTTGGAAAGAGCACCCTAACCAAGCCCACATCTCCACCTTATCCCCATAACCCAGTTCCCCACCCAACACTAAGGGCAATTTTGGACACTAAGGGGAATTTAGCACAGCCAATCCACCCTAACCCGCTCATCTTTGGTCTGTGGGAGGAAACCAGAGCACGCGGAGGAAACCCACGCACACACACGGGGAGAACGTGCAGACTCCGCACAGACAGTCACCCAAGCCGGGAATCGAACCTGGGACCCTGGAGCTGTGAAGCAATTGCGCTAACCACCATGCTACCGTGCTGCCCCCACAATGCTACCGTGCTGCCCAAAACGATGACCAGGAAACAGGCACCCCTTAGGGAAGGAAATCTGCCGTCCACACCTGGCCGGGGCATACATGTGACTCCAGACCTACGGTGATGCCCTCTGAAATGGCCCAGCAAACCACTCAAAACCGCTACAGTCAATAAAAAGGAAAGAAGCCAGACGGGCCATGAACAACTGAGGGCTTGTGCCAAAGTTGGGAGAGCTGTCTCACAGACTAGTTAAACAACAGCCTGACATAGTCACACACAGAATCATTACAGACAATTTCCCAGACACCACTATCACCAATGCTGGGTATGTCCTGTCTCACCGGCAGGACAGACCCAGCAGAGGTGGCCGCACAGTGATGTACAGTCGGGAGGGGATTGCTCTGGGAGTCCTCAACATCAACTCTGGACCCCATGGAGTCTCCTGGCTTCAGGTTAGACATGGGCAAGGACAACCTCCTGCTGGTTACTACGTAGCGGATAGTCGGCGGGTGAATCACTGCTCCTCCATGTTGAACACCACTTGGAGGAAGGATTGAGGGTGGCGAGGACACAGAATGTGCTCTGGGTGGGGGGGGAATTCAGTGTCCATCACCAAGAGTGGCTCGGTTGTACCACCTCAGGCCAAGCTGGCCGGATCCTGAAGGACAATAGCTGCTGGACTGGGACTGCAGCAGGTGGCGAGGGAACCATGAATGAAAAAATGAAAATGAAAATGGCTTATTGTCACGAGTAGGCTTCAATGAAGTTACTGTGAAAAGCCCCTAGTCGCCACATTCCGGCGCCTGTCCGGGGAGGCTGGTACGGGAATCGAACCGTGCTGCTGGCCTGCTTGGCTTTAAAAGCCAGCGATTTAGCTGAGTGAGCTAAACCAGCCCCCATCGAGAGGGAGAAACAGATTTGACCTCACCCTCACCACCCTGCCTGCTGCAGATGGATCTGTCCATGACAGTGTTGGTAGGAGTGGCCAACGCACAGTCCTTGTGGAGACAAAGTCCCGTCTTCACATTGAGGATACCCTTCATCGTGTTGTGTGGCTCTCCCACCGTGCTAAATGGGATAGACTTCGAACAGATCTAGCAACTCAAGACTGGGTATCCATGAGGCGCTGTGGGCCATCAGCAGCAGCAGAATTGTATTCAACCACAATCTGTAACCTCATGGCCCAGCATATCCCCCACTCTACCATTACCACCCAGCCAGGGGCTCAACCCTGGTTCAATGAAGAGTACAGGAGAGCATGTCAGGAGCAACATCAGGCGTACCTAAACAATGAGGTGTCAGCCTGGTGAAGCTACAACACAGGACTACTGTGTGTCAAACAGCATAAGCAGCCAGTAATAGACAGAGTGAAGCGATTCCACAGCAAATACATCAGATCTAAGCTCTGCCACATCCAGCCAGGAATGGTGATGGACAGTTAAACACCTCACTGGAGGAGGAGGCTCCACAAATATCCTCACCCTCAATGATGGAGGAGCCTAGCACATCCGTGCAGAAGACAAAGGCTGAGGTACTCGTAGCAATCTTCAGCCAGAAGTGCTGAGTGGATTATCCATCTCAGTCTCCTCCGGAGGTCTCCAGCATCACAGTCTGCAGCCAATACAATTCACTCCACGTGACATCAAGAAACAGCCGAAGGCACTGGATACTGCAAAGGCTCTGGGCCCTGATAATATCCCAGCAATAGTACTGAGGACTTGTGCTCCAGAACTTGCCGCTCCCCTAGCCAAGCTGTTCCAGTACAGCTACAACACTACCATCTACCCGGCAATGTGGGAAATTGCCCAGGTGTGTCCTGTACACAAGAAACAAGACAAATCCAACCCAGCCAATTACCGCCCTGTCAGCCTACACTCCATCACCAGCAAAGTGATGCAATGACCATCTCCTACAAGAGAGGATCTAACCATCTCCCCTTGGCGTTCAATGGCATTACCATCGCTGAATCCCCCCACATCCTGGGGGTTACCATTGATCAGAAACTGAACTGGACCCAGCCACATTAATACTGTGGCTACCAGGGCAGGTCAGAGGCTGGGAATCCTGCGGAGAGTTACTCACCTCCTGACCCCCCTCCCAAAGCCTGTCCACCATCTACAAGGCACAAGTCAGGAGTGCGATGGAATACTCTCCACTTGCCTGGATGAGCACAGTGGCAGCCGTGTGTACCATCTACAAGATGCACTGCAGGAACTCACCAAGGCTCCTTAGGCAGCACCTTCCAAACCCACGACCACCACCATTTGGAAGGGCAAGAGCAGCAGATACCTGGGAACCCCACCACCTGGAGGTTCCCCACCAAGTCACTCCCCACCCTGACTGGGAAATATATCGGCCGTTCCTTCACTGTCGCTGGGGCGACATCCTGGTACTCTCTCCCTAACAGCACAGTGGGTGTACCTACACCTCAGGGACTGCAGCGGTTCAAGAAGGCAGCTCACCCCCACCTTCTGAAGGGATAATTAGGGATGGGCAACACATGTTGGTCTAATTAATTCAAAAAAACAAAAACACAAAGGGAACTTAAAACACCAAATCAAACATGTGATTAGTGGAGTCGATGAAGCACATTTCACATGGTGCCCACCGAGCACGAGCGGCCTTGTTGGTTCCAGCGGACACCATGTGCTCCCTCTCCAGGGCACCCTGCCATGAACGTAGTTACCAGAAAGAGGCAGAAAGTCGGGCCAGACGACGGGGGGGGAGCAAAAAGACAAGAGGTAGTTGTCGGGGATCCTATAATTAGGGGAACTGATAGCGTCCTTTGCAAGCAGGACCGAGAATCCTGGATGGTGTGTTGCCAGCCTGGTGCCAGGGTGGGGGACATCTCTAACCGGCTTGAAAGGATATTGGACAGGGAGGGGGAGGAACCAGTCGTTGTGGTCCACGTTGGGACAAACAACATGGGTAAGACTCGGAAAGAGGACCGGTTTGGGGATTATCAGGAACTCGGAAGAAAATTAAAGAATAGGTCATCAAGCGTTATAATTGTTGTTACCTGAGCCACGTGCAAATTGGCGAAGGGATGAGGACATTGGGGAAGGAAACGCGTGGCATGGTGTGGGACAGGGGGGCTCCATCTCAAGGGGCACTGGCATCAGTATTGGGATGGGAGGGATCTGTACCTTTGGGACGGTAGCCACCTGAACTGATCTGGAACCCCTGTTCTAGTGGAAAGGATAGATAGAGTGGTCACAAGCAAATGGGGAGGGGAGGGAAGGGTAAAACAACAAGACGTATAAAGGTTAAGAGGAACCAGAGCAGCAGGTCAGCGTGTGAGGAGAAGGTGGAGGTTATTAGGATGAAGAGGCAAGGGCCAATCTGACCACTACGGAGGGGAAAGGAAATGTAAAAAAGCAAAATGTCAGGCGGCTGTGGGAGTGAAAGTTGGGGATGAGGCCGAGTGTTATCAGAGGTGAATAAAGGAGGTCAGAATGTGTGAAAAGCGGAGTGCACAAGACAATCCTGCGAGGGAACGACAAATCAGCATATTTGGTACCTAAATGCGCCCAGTATTGGAAATAAGGTCAATGAGCTGACAGCACAAAGAGAGACAAATGGGTATGATTTGGTGGGGATCACTGAAACATGATCGCAGGGGATCGCAGGATTAGGAGTTGAATTTCCAAGGATACTGAAAGAATAGACAGGATGAAACAGGAGGCAGAGTTGCTTTATTGGTTAACGGTGACATTAATGCTGTGTTAAGAAATGATATTGGCACTGAGGGCCAAGATGTTGAATCGATCTGGGTTTGTTTCTTCGAGAAATATGTTATGAAGCCAACCAGGGAGCAGGCTATTTTAGATTGAGTAAAGGAGAAGGTCTGATAAATAGTCTTGTCGTTAAGGATCCTCTTGGCAGGAGTGATCACAGCATTTCAATTCAGATTGAGTTAGAGAGGACAGAGTGCCAGGATAGAGTTAGAGCGTTGGGCAGAGGTAATTATAGAGGCCTGAGGAAAACGCTGGCTCAAGTGGGGCAGCACGGTAGCATTGTGGATAGCATAATTGCTTCACAGCTCCAGGGTCCCAGGTTCGATTCCGGCTTGGGTCACTGTCTGTGCGGAGTCTGCACATCCTCCCCGTGTGTGCGTGGGTTTCCTGCGGGTGCTCCGGTTTCCTCCCACAGTCCAAAGATGTGCAGGGTAGGTGGATTGGTCATGATAAATTGCCCTTAGTGTCCAAAATTGCCCTTAGTGTTGGGTGGGGTTACTGGGTAATGGGGATAGGGTGGAGGTGTTGACCTTGGGTAGGGTGCTCTTTCCAAGAGCCGGTGCAGACTCGATGGGCCGAATGGCCTCCTTCTGCATTGTAAATTCTACGAAAGTGGGCGGGGGGACAGATAACTGAGGGTAGGACAGTTTTTTTTAAATAAATTTAGATTACCCAATTATTTTTTCCAATTAAGGGTCAATTTAGTGTGGCCAATCCACCTACTCTGCACATTTTTGGGTTGTGGGGGCAAAACCCACGCAGACACGGGGAGAATGTGCAAACTCCACACGGACAGTGACCCAGAGCCGGGATCGAACCTGGGACCTCAGCGCCGCGAGGCAGCTGTGCTAACCACTAGGCCACCGTGCTGCCCTGAGGGTAGGACAGTTGAGGAACAATGGCGGATGATCGGGCCGATATTAAATACCGCACAATTGAAGTGTATTCCTGAGAGGGAGAGGAATTGTAAAAGGGAGAAGGACGTTCCATGGCTAAGCAAGGAAGTCAAGGAGGGGGTAAAGGCAAAATCTAGGGTGTCCGATACTGCAAAAGCTAGTGGTAAGCTGGAGGATTGGGAGAACTTTAAGGTTAGGCAAAACGCGACTAAAAATAAAATGAAAAGAGTTGAGATGAACTCTGAAAGGAAACCAGCAGAAAACATAAACACTGATACCAAAAGCTTCTATAAGTATATGAAGAGGAAGAGAACAGCTAAAGTAAATGTCGGCCCGTTAGAGGATGATACTGGGTGAGGTAATAATGGGGAACACAGAGAGGGCGCAGGCACGGAACCAATATTTTGCCTCTGTCTTCATGGTCGCGGGTAATAAAACGTTTACAACGATTGCAGTCAATGAAATAACCATCACTAGGGAGATGGTTTTGAATAAACTGATGGGATTAAAGACAGATAAGTCTCCGGGATCTGGTGGCCTGCGGCCTTGGATATTAAGGGGGTTGGCAGCAGTGATAGTGGCTGCATTGGTTATGATATTTCAGAAATCCCTGGATTCTGGAAGGGTCCCGGTGGATCGGAAACTCGCTAACGTGACGCCACTACTCAAAAAGGGAGAGAGGCAGAAAGTAGGAAACTCTAGACCGGTTAGCTTGACCTCTGTGGTGGGCAAGTTGCTGGAATCAATCATTATGGAGGAGATGACTGGACATTTGGAAATACAAAGCTCAATCCACCATCGTCAGCGTGGTTTTACGAAGGGCAAGTCATGCTTGACAAACTTGCTTGAGATCTTAACCAGCAAGGTGGATAATGGGGAACATGTGGATGTGGTATATCGAGACGTCCAGAAGGTTTTTGATAAGGTGCCGTGTAAAAGATTAATCCAGAAGGTGAGATTGCAGGGGATTGGGGGTCGAGCACTAGATTGGATTGAGGGTTGGCTGACTGACAGGAAGCATTGGACTGAGGGTTGGCTGACTGACAGGAAGCAGAGGGTCGGGTTAAATGGGTCCTTCTCTGGCCGGTGAACTGTAACTAGCGGGGGTGCCGCAGGGGTCAGTCCTCGGACCTCAACTGTTTCCAATCTCCATAAATGATCTGCACGCAGGGACAGAGTGGAACACAGCAAGATTTACGGATAAAACTAAAATAGGTGGGAAAGGAGGCAGTGAAGAGGAGGTACAGATTTTACAGATGGATACAGATAGGCTCGGAGATTGGGCCAGAATTTGGCCGATGGAGTTTAATGTGGATGAGTACGAGGTCAGCCACTGTGGCTGTAAAAATAGAAAGGCAAATTATTATCCAAATGAAAAACAGGTTCAAGTTGCCCCTGGGCAGAGATCTGGGTGTGTTTGTTTATCAATCACAGAATATTGGTTTGCAGGTACAGCAAGTCATTAAAAAGGCAAATGAAATGTTAGCGTCTGTTACAAATGGACTGGAGTATAAAAGTAGTGAAGTGTTGTTGCAATTGTATAGGGTGTTGGTGGGACCACATCTGGACTATTGTGTCCAGTTTTGGTCTCCTTATTTGAGGAAGGATGTGGTGGCATTGGAGGCAGTTCAGAGGAGGTTCGCCAGATTGATTCCGGGGATGAAAGGGTTGATGTTTGCGGAGAGATTAAGCTGTTTGAGCTTATACGTGTTGCAGTTTAGAAGGATCTGATCGAGGTGTATAAAATACTAAGGAGGGAGGTTGATAAAGTAAACACAGACCAAATGCTCCCCCTGGTGGGCCAATCTAGAATGGCAGGTCACGGATATAGGTTGAGAGACGGTGGATTTGGAACTGAGATGAGGAGGAACTACTTCTCGGAGAGGGGGTGGATTTGTGGAACTCGCTGCCCCAAAGTGAGGTGGAATCTGAGTGTTTAAATGGGTTCAAGTAGGAGAGAGAGAGATAGATATATTGATGAGAAACAAAACAGGTTAAAGGGATACGGACGACAGCTGGGGAGGTGGATTTGAGACCAGGAGGAAAGAGATCAGCCATGATCTGATTGAATGACGAAGCACACTCGAAGGGCTTTTTAAAAATTCATTTACAGGATGTGGACGTCGCTGGTTCGACCAGCATTTATTGCCCATCCCTAGTTGCCCTTCAGAAGGTGGTGGTGAGCTGCCTTTGTGAACCACTGCAGTCCCGGAGGTGTAGGTACACCCACTGTGCTGTTAGGGAGGGAGTTCCAGGATGTTGCCCCGGCGACAGTGAAGGAACGGCCGATATATTTCCCAGTCAGGGTGGGGAGTGACTTGGAGGAGAACCTCCAGGTGGTGGGGTTCCCAGGTACCTGCTGCCCTTGTCCTTCTAAATGGAGGTGGTTATGGGTTTGGAAGGTGCTGCCTGAGGATCCTTGGTGAGTTGCTGCAGTGCATCGTGTAGATGGGACACACGGCTGACACTGTGCGTCGGTGGGGGAGAGAGTGAATGTTTGTGGAAGGGCAGCAATCAAGCGGGGCTGCTTTGTCCTGGATGGTGTTGAGCTTTTTGAGTGTTGTTGGAGCTGCGCTCATCCAGGCAAGTGGAGAGTATTCCATCTCACTCCTGACTTGTGCCTTGAAGATGGTGGACAGGCTTTGAGGGGGGTCAGGAGGTGAGTTACTCTCCGCAGGATTCCCAGCCTCTGACCTGCCCTGGTAGCCACAGTATTAATGTGGCTGAGTCCAGTTCAGTTTCTGATCAATGGTAGCCCCCAGGATGTGGGGGATTCAGCGATGGTAATGCCATTGAATGTCAAGGGGCGATGGGTAGATCCTCTCTTGTCGGAGATGGTCATTCCCTGGCACTTGTGTGGCGTGAATGTAACTTGCCACTTGCCAGCCCCAAGCCTGGATATTGTCCAGGTCTTGCTGCATTTGGGCACGGACTGCTTCATTATCTGAGGAGTCGCGAATGGTGCTGAACATTGTGCAGTCATCCGCAAACACCCCCACCTCTCACATTATGCTGGAAGGGAGGTCATTGATGAAGCAGCTGGAGATGGTTGGTGCCTAGGACACGACCCTGAGGAACTCCTGCAGTGATGTCCTGGAGCTGAGATGATTGACCTCCGACCACCACAACCATCTTCCTTTGTGCCGGGTCTGACTCCAACCAGCAGAGAGTTTCCCCCTGATTCCCATTGACTCCAGTTTAGCTCGGGCTCCTTGATGTCACACTCGGCCAAATGCCGCCTTGATGTTGAGTACAGTCACTCACCTCACCTCTGGCATTCAGCTCTTTGTACTTGGCTAGGGGAGCGGCAAGTTCTGGAGCACAAGTCTTCAGTACTATTGCCAGGATATTGTCAGGACCGAGAGCCTTTGCAGTATCCAGTGTCCAGCCGTTTCTTGATCTCACATGGAGTGAATCGTATTGGCTGAAGACTGACATCTGTGATGCTGGGGACCTCCGGAGGAGACCGAGATACATCATCGACTCAACACTTCTGGCTGAAGATTGTTGCAAATGTCTTACTTTGTTGAATTCTAATTCCTATGTTCCCAATGAGAGACGACCTGACTGAGACATCGAGGATTCTCCGGGGGTTTGACAGGGTCGATGCTGAGAGGATGTTTCCCCGTGTGGGAGAGTCTGGGAGCAGAGGGCAGAATCTCAGAGTGAGGGGAGATTCTGAGAGGATGTTTCCCCGTGTGGGAGAGTCTGGGCCCAGAGGGCAGAATCTCAGAGTGAGGGGAGATTCTGAGAGGATGTTTCCCCGTGTGGGAGAGTCTGGGAGCAGAGGGCAGAATCTCAGAGTGAGGGGAGATTCTGAGAGGATGTTTCCCCGTGTGGGAGAGTCTGGGAGCAGAGGGCAGAATCTCAGAGTGAGGGGAGATTCTGAGAGGATGTTTCCCCGTGTGGGAGAGTCTGGGAGCAGAGGGCAGAATCTCAGAGTGAGGGGAGATTCTGAGAGGATGTTTCCCCGTGTGGGAGAGTCTGGGAGCAGAGGACAGAATCTCAGAGTGAGGGGAGATTCTGAGAGGATGTTTCCCCGTGTGGGAGAGTCTGGGACCAGAGGGCAGAATCTCAGAGTGAGGGGAGATTCTGAGAGGATGTTTCCCCGTGTGGGAGAGTAGAGGAGCTGAAGGCTAAGTGGGAGGTGGAGCTGGGGGAGCAGATCGAGGAGGGGACATGGTTGGACGCCCTGGAGAGGGTGAACTCTTCCTCTTCATGTGCGAGGCTTAGTCTCATCCAGTTCAAGGTGCTGCACCGGGCCCACATGTCCGGATCTAGGATGAGTAGGTTCTTTGGGGGCGAAGACAGGTGCGTCAGGTGTTCGGGGAGTCCAGCGAACCATACCCATATGTTCTGGGCATGTCCGACACTGGAGGAGTTCTGGAAGGGGGTGGCGAGGACGGTGTTGAGGGTGGTGAGATCCAGGGTCAAGCCAGGCTGGGGACTCGCGATTTTTGGGGTTGGGGTGGAGCCGGGAGTGCAGGAGGCGAAAGAGGCCGATGTCTTGGCCTTTGCGTCCCTAGTAGCCCGGCGGAGGATCTTGCTGCAGTGGAAAGATGCGAGACCTCCGAGTGTGGAGACCTGGATCAATGACATGGCGGGATTCATTCAGCTGGAGAGGGTCAAATTCTCCCTGAGTGGGTCGGTACCAGGGTTCTTTAGGAGGTGGCAGCCTTTCCTCGACTTTCTGGCTCAACGATAAGGTACTAGGTCAGCAGCAGCAGCAACCCGGGGGGGGGAGGGGGGGAAAGGGGGGGGTTTATGGGGATAGTGTTTAAGTTAATTTGCTTATTGTTAATTTATTTTGTTGTTTATTGGGTTGGGGGGGGCGGGGGGTTTGTTATATGCGTTGTTGCGGGTGCCGGGGAGATGTTTATTATTACTGTTATTGTTATTATTGTTCTGTTGATATATATTTTTCAAAAAATTCCAATAAAAATTATTTTTTTTTAAAACAATGTGCAGGGGGACAGGGAGGAGGTATGGCTATGGAACTGAGTCACGGTGCTCATAAAACCATTGGCAAAAGTGCGGAGGAAATTCACTAGAATGATTCCGGGGTTAAAAACTGGGATAGACTGGGAGGCCGATCGGCCAACTCGATACCCTGATCCTGCCTTTCCCAACAGTGCCTACCCAGGGAGAGGGAATCAAAGCCAGGATTGACCAAATGACCAGCACCGTACGCTATGACCAAAACCATACCACAGAGTAGCAGAGCTTCCATTGGACCTTCCTATCCTTACAGTACAGGAGGCCATTCAGCCCATCGAGTCTTCATCAACCCTCCATCTCGGCCCACTTCCCCTCTCTATCCCCGTGAACCCTATAGGAACATAAGAACTAGGAGCAGGAGTAGGCCATCTGGCCCCTCGAGCCTGCTCCGCCATTCAATGAGATCATGGCTGATCTTTTGTGGACTCAGCTCCACTTTCCGGCCCGAACACCATAACCCTTAATCCCTTTATTCTTCAAAAAACTATCTATCTTTACCTTAAAAACATGTAATGAAGGAGCCTCAACTGCTTCACTGGTCAAGGAATTCCATAGATTCACAACCCTTTGGGTGAAGAAGTTCCTCCTAAACTCAGTCCTAAATCTACTTCCCCTTATTTTGAGGCTATGTCCCCTAGTTCTGCTGTCACCCACCAGTGGAAACAACCTGCCCGCATCTATCCTATCTATTCCCTTCATAATTTTTAATGTTTCTATAAGATCCCCCCTCATCCTTCTAAATTCCAACGAGTACAGTCCCAGTCTACTCAACCTCTCCTCATAATCCAACCCCTTCAGCTCTGGGATTAACCTAGTGAATCTCCTCTGCACACCCTCCAGTGCCAGTACGTCCTTTCTCAAGCAAGGAGACCAAAACTGAACACAATGCTCCAGGTGTGGCCGCACTAACACCTTATACAATTGCAACATAACCTCCCTAGTCTTAAACTCCATCCCTCTAGCAATGAAGGACACAATTCCATTTGCCTTCTTAATCACCTGTTGCACTTGTAAACCAACCTTCTGTGACTCATGCACTAGCACACCCAAGTCTCTCTGAACAGCGGCATGTTTTAATATTTTATCATTTAAATAATAATCCCGTTTACTGTTATTCCTACCAAAATGGATAACCTCACATTTGTCAACATTGTATTCCATCTGCCAGACCCGAGCCCATTCACTTAACCTATCCAAATCCCTCTGCAGACTTCCAGTATCCTCTGCACTTTTCGCTTTACCACTCATCTTAGTGTCATCTGCAAACTTGGACACATTGCCCTTGGTCCCCAACTCTAAATCATCTATGTAAATTGTGAACAATTGTGGGCCCAACACGGATCCCTGAGGGGCACCACTAGCTACTGATTGCCAACCAGAGAAACACCCATTAATCCCAACTCTTTGCTTTCTGTTAATTAACCAATCCTCTATCCATGCTACTACTTTACCCTTAATGCCATGCATCTTTATCTTATGCAGCAACCTTTTGTGTGGCACCTTGTCAAAGGATTTCTGGAAATCCAGATATACCACATCCATTGGCTCCCCGTTATCTACTGCACTGGTAATGTCCTCAAAAAATTCCACTATAACCCCATACAACCCCAAACCGCTACAGTAAATACTTCTGTTGGTTATTTTCAAAAGTTATCAGGTATTGAAGACTATTAAAGGTAAAAGGGAAGTTACCATCCTCTGCTGCATTCGCAATATTGATCTTGGCAGAGTGGTTCTCTCATCCTGGCCTTGGGGCGCCTGGATAGGCCGCTCCCTCAGAGGCCAGGTGCGCACTCACTCGATGGGCTGAATGGCCTCCGGCCGCCACTGCAGTGATTCCACCTGTTGAGGGGGGGGGGGGCGGGAGGCGCCTGCGCAAGGCGGGAAACCCAGAACGTCATCATCAGGGTTTGTGGCGTCAGGAGGCGGGGTCACCGGAGGGCATTGGGGGAGGGGTCTGTGACATCATCAGGGTGTCAGCTCCCTTATTAGGGGGTCTGTGACATCATCAGGGTGTCAGCTCCCTTATTAGAGGGCGGGGTCTGTGACCATCAGGGTGTCAGCTCCCTTATTAGGGGGCGGGGTCTGTGACCATCAGGGTGTCAGCTCCCTTATTAGGGGTCAGTGTCTGACATCATCAGGGTGTCAGCTCCCTTATTAGGGGGCGGGGTCTGTGACATCATCAGTGTGTCAGCTCCCTTATTAGGGGTCAGTGTCTGACATCATCAGGGTGTCAGCTCCCTTATTAGGGGGTGGCGTCTGTGACCATCAGGGTGTCAGCTCCCTTATTAGGGGTCAGTGTCTGACATCATCAGGGTGTCAGCTCCCTTATTAGGGGGTGGCGTCTGTGACCATCAGGGTGTCAGCTCCCTTATTAGGGGGTGGCGTCTGTGACCATCAGGGTGTCAGCTCCCTTATTAGGGGTCAGTGTCTGACATCATCAGGGTGTCAGCTCCCTTATTAGGGGCGGGGTCTGTGACATCATCAGGGTCTCAGCTCCCTTATTAGGGGCGGTCTGTGACATCATCAGGGTGTCAGCTCCCTTATTAGGGGGTGGGGTCTGGGACATCAGGGTGTCAGCTCCCTTATTAGGGGGCGGGGTCTGTGACATCATCAGGGTGTCAGCTCCCTTATTAGGGGGCGAGGTCTGTGACATCATCAGGGTGTGGACTTCCTTATTAGGGGGCGGGGTCTGTGATCATCAGGGTGTCAGCCCCCTTATTAGGGGGCGGGGTCTGTGACATCATCAGGGTGTGGACTTCCTTATTAGGGGGCGGGGACAGACAGAGTTCACCGCAGAGGGAGCGAGGGGCAGGACCCGTCGGAACGTGGGTCGTCTCGTCCCACATCGCCGTTAAATACAGGCGTGGAAGTGCTGGCTAAGTTAGTGGCAGGAAGAGTAGAAGGTTGTGTTCCGGGGGTGGTTGCGGAGAATCAAACAGGCTTCGTAAAGGTCAGGCAGCTCTACAGCAATATAAATGTGACCCCGTTGGGTGGCCAGGTACCGATGGTAGTGATGTCCTTGGACGCGGAGACATTCGACCGGGTGGAGTGGTCGTACCTGTTTGAGGTCCTGGGAAGGTTTGGGTTTGGGTTTGGGCCGAAGTTTGTGGCCTGGGTGTGGCCTGTTATACGTGGCACCGAGCGTGTGTGCGGCGCCATGACTTCATGGAACTTTGAACTACACAGGCGAAGAAGGCAAGGGTACTCTCTGTCTGCGCTGCTGTTTGCGTTGGCGATAGAGCCTCTGGCAATGGCTCTTCGGGGCTCGTCAGAGGGGCATGGGGTTGGGATGAGGGGACAGAGGGAGCATCGGGTGTCGCTCTGTGCCGCGACTATTGTATGTTTTGGACCTGCTCGAGAGCATGGAGATGGGCCTGTTGGAGAAGCGTGGGGTGTTCTCGGGACAGAAGTTCAATGTAGGGGAAAGCGAAGTGTCCCCAGTGAATGAGTCGGGGCGGCAATCCAATCTTGAGGAGTTCCCAGTCAAGGTGGCCAATGACAGGTTTAGATCCCTGGCGATTCAGGCGGTGAGAGAATTGGGCGATGCCTACATACGGAATTTAAAGCAGGCGGAGGAGGTTAGGGAGGGTCTGACGAGGTGGGACACGCTGCACTGGACTTTGGCAGGGAGGGTCCAAGTGGTGACGATGAACATACTTCCGATCTTTGTACCGCAGGCCGTCTTTTGAAAACTGGGCACAATAATTTTGGAATTTGTGTGGGTAAGGGCTAAGAGGACCCTGTTCCAGAGGCAGTCGGGAGGATTGGCGTAGCTAATTGGGTGGCGAACGTGGAGAAGGTGGGGCGGTGGTCGGGAGGAGAGGGGGTAGAATGGATTAGGTTGGAGGGGCTCCAGCTCAAGGGCAACAGTGACGACGACGTTGCCAATGGTGGCAAGCAGATACCCTGTGGTGCAGTCCATGGTGAAGATCTGGAACCAGCTGAGGAGGTATTTCAGCAGAAAAACGATGTCAGTGTTAACGCCACTGTGTTAAAAACCATGGTTTTGAGCTGGGGGTGATAGAACATATCGGAAGTGGAGAGAAGAGTGCCTGGTTAAGGTGAGGGATTTGTACCTGGAAGAAGAGTTTGCCAGGATCGATGAACTGAAGGAGAGACGCCCAAGAGGAAGTGAGTTGGAGAAGCATGGGGTGTTCTCTGCGGTGAACTCTGTCTGTGCACTCCCTCCCTCCCTCCACCCTGAGGATGTTTCCCCGTGTGGGAGAGTCTGGGAGCAGAGGACAGAATCTCAGAGTGAGGGGAGATTCTGAGTGGATGTTACCCCGTGTGGGAGAGTCTGGGACCAGAGGACAGAATCTCAGAGTGAGGGGAGATTCTGAGAGGATGTTGCCCCGTGTGGGAGAGTCTGGGAGCAGAGGGCAGAATCTCAGAGTGAGGGGAGATTCTGAGAGGATGTTTCCCCGTGTGGGAGAGTCTGGGAGCAGAGGACAGAATCTCAGAGTGATGGGTCGCCCATTTCACACGGAGATGAGGAGGAATATCTTCTCTCAGAGGGGAGTGAGTGTGGAATTCTTCACCGCAGAGAGCTGTAGATGCCGGGCCGTTCAGTATATTCAAGGCCGAGAGAGACAGATTGTTAATCAGTCAGGGGGTCAAGGGTCATGGGGATCAGGCGGGAAAGTGGAGTTGAGGATTGTCACATCAGATCAGACATGATATTGAATGGTGGGGCAGACGCGATGGGACTTTTAATTCCAGATTTTTGTCAAACTTAAATTTCACCATCTTCAACGGTGGGTTTCGAACAAAGAAAAGTACAGCACAGGAACAGGCCCTTCGGCCCTCCAAGCCTGTGCCGACCATGCTGCCCGTCTAAACTAAAATCTACACTTCCGGGGTCCGTATCCCTCTATTCCCATCCTATTCATGTATTTGTCAAGATGCCCCTTAAATGTCACTATCGTCCCTGCTTCCACCACCTCCTCCGGCAGTGAGTTCCAGGCACCCACTACCCTCTGTGTAAAAAACTTGCCTCGTACATCTCCTCTGAACCTTGCACCTCGCACCTTAAACCTATGCCCCGTGGTAATTGACCCCTCTACCCCGGGGAAAAGCCTCTGACTATCCACTCTGTCTATGCCCCTCATAATCTATCAGGTCGCCCCTCAATCTCCGTCGTTCCAGTGAGAACAAACCGAGTTTATTCAACCTCTCCTCATAGCTAATGCCCTCCATACCAGGCAACATCCTGGTAAATCTCTTCTGCACCCTCTCTAAAGCCTCCACATCCTTCTGGTAGTGTGGCGACCAGAATTGAACACTATACTCCAAGTGTGGCCTAACTAAGGTTCTATACAGCTGCAACATGACTTGCCAATTCTTATACTCAATGCCCCGGCCAATGAAGGCAAGCATGCCGTATGCCTTCTTGACTCCCTTCTCCACCTGTGTTGCCCCTTTCAGTGACCTGTGGACCTGTACACCTAGATCTCTCTGACTGTCAATACTCTTGAGGGTTCGACCATTCACTGTACATTCCCTACCTGCATTCGACCTTCCAAAATGCATTACCTAGGACCTGGGACAAAGCATTACCCCGGGTCTCTGCAACGCTAGCCTGGCGACAATACCACTCGGCCACCTGCGTGACGGAGGAGTCTGGGAGCTTTTAATGACTAATATCTGGAACTGCTTTACCTTGTTGTAGAGTTTGATGTTAGTCCCCGGCGTGGTGGAGCCGAAGTGATAGACAAGCGGAGCCTGGACGGAGAAGCCCTCCTCCACGTCGGCCGGCCTCTCAATGTACAGGGCCCCCATGGTGCCGGGGATGGAGATGGAGCCCTGGCCCACGTCCAGCTCCACGAAGGTAGGCCGGCGTCCCAGCCGCACGCCGTAGTTCAGCAGCAGCCGGCACACAGTGGTCTTGCCCACGTCGGTGGGGCCCACCACCATGACGCGAGGGCCCCGCTCATCCTCGCGTTCCGCCTGCTGCCGCATCTGCTCCAGGGCGGCGTGGCAGTTGAGGTAGAGCAGCATGGGCGTCTCGCGCGACACGTACGCCACCTCGGTGCGGCCCCGCAGCTGCACCGAGCAGCCGTGCCAGGTGAAGACGGCCACCTTGGAGCCCCCGTCGAAGGTGAACCGCTTGTTGCGGGTCAGCTCGGTGGCAAAGATCTCGGCCATGCCCGCCAGTAGCTCCAGCTGCACCATCTCGTGGGCTTCCACCTCGAAACGCAGCTCCGTCTCCTTCTCCAGGTCGAACTTGGCGACTGGCTGGTCATCTTTCTGCTCCTCCGCCATGTTCGTCTCCCTCCCGGCGAGGTCTGTCTCTGGGCAGAGAGAGAAGAGATGGATATTATACACAGCACTCCCTCAGCTCGCCAGCCCTCTTTCTTTTAAATATAAATTTAGAGTACCCAATTATTTTTTTTCCAATTCAAGGGCAATTTAGCACGGCCAATCCACCTAACCTGCACATGTGGAGGGGTGAGACCCATGCAGACATGGAGAGAATGTGCAAACTCCACACGGACAGTGACCCAGGGCTGGGATTCGAACCCGGGTCCTCAGCGCCACAGTCCAGCCGGCTGTGTCCCTGCCCCCTCCCCCAGGTGTGCCCCTCCCCAGTTGTGCCCCTGCCCCCTCCCCCAGGTGTCCCTGCCCTGCCCCTCTCCAGGTGTGCCCCTGCCTCCTCACCCAGGTGTGCCCCTGCCCCCTCCCCCAGGTGTGCCCCTGCCCCCTCCCCCAGGTGTGCCCCTGCCCCCTCCCCCAGGTGTGCCCCTGCCCCCTCCCCCAGGTGTGCCCCTGCCCCCTCACCCAGGTGTGCCCCTGCCCCCTCACCCAGGTGTGCCCCTCCCCCAGGAGAGCTGCTCACCTGGCCTGCCCCAAACTTGCCTTGACAACCGTCTCCACGTGCGCGGTGCCTTGTGGGTAGCCCCGGGGACCCGGATGTGGGCTTGGGCCGTACTGCGCATGTGGCTCCTCACCAGGCCCCGTGGGAGGTGTAGTTCCTCCGCCTGCCCGCCATCCCCGGGGGGGCTGCGTTTGCGCATGCGGCTCCTCGCCAGGCCCTTTGGGGGATGTAGTTCCTCTTCCTGCCCGCCAGCCCCGCGGCTGCACTGCGCATGCGGGTCCTCGCCAGGCTCCATGGGAAATGTAGTTCCTCCTGCCCTCTCCTGCCCAGGGAGCTGTGGTCTTCACCAGACCACATCCCTGACCCCCCCCCCCCCCCTCCCACCGCACACGTCAGACCATGAGGGATGGGAACGGGAGGAGGCCCAAAAGAAGAATCTGCAGACCAGGCGGATTGAAAATAGAGCATATAGCGCAGACGGAGGCCATTCAGCCCATCGTCTGCACCGACCCACTAAAAGAACACTACCTCCTGCCCTGGGCAGCACGGTAGCACGATGGTTAGTGGATTGGCCATGCTAAATTGCCCTTAGTGTCCAAAATTGGCCTTAGTGTTGGGTGGGGTTACTGGGTTATGGGGATGGGGGGAAAGTGTGGACCTTGGGTAGGGTGCTCTTTCCAAGAGCCGGTGCAGACTCAATGGGCCGAGTGGCCTCCTTCTGCACTGTAAATTCTATGATTCTATGCCCCAAAGGCCCATCTCCATAACGACCCCCCTCTCCCCCCACACACGGACACATTGATTTTTTTAAATGTATTTATTCAAAGTTTTTCAATAAGTTTACAAAACACTCCAAAAAGGAAAATAATAGAAAGAAAGAAGGGCAACATGCCAACAAAACAAAACAACTTAACCCTCTAAACGAAGCTACCAAGGAGGCAAAGGCCAGGACTCCGGCCTCTTTCGACTCCTGCGCTCCCGGATCATCCGATACCCCAAATAACGCTTAATGTGACCATCAATTCACTCGAGACACGAGAGGAAGCAAACTGTGGCTTTAATAGACTTACAACTGGGCCTGCCTGCGACCAGAAGAACTGAGGGCAGACTCACAAGACCGCAGCACTTTATACTTCCGGTAGTGGGAGGGGCCATGGGCAAAGCCATGGGCGGAGCCAAGGGCGGAGCCCTGTACAAGCTCCTCATCTCCCCCTGTGGGCAGAGCCGCGCAACGGCTCACAGACAGAGCCCACAAGGACACAATGATATATAGTGTGAATTAAGCATTATACATTCACCCCAATGCTATCCCCCAACTCGGTTTTACCCGTGTATCCAAGACCTTGGACATAACCTTTGCAAAGACTTCCCAAAACTCCACAAGCGTCGGGCACCCCCAGAACATATGGGCGTGGTTTGCTGGACTCCCCGAACACCTCACACATCTGTCCTCCACCCAAAAAACGTACTCATCCTCGCCCCTGTCATATGCGCCCTGTGTACCACTTTAAACTGGATCAGGCTGAGCCTGGCGCAAGATGAGGAGGAATTGACCCTGCCCAGGGCGTCAGCCCACAGGCCCTCATCCAGCTCCTCACCCAGCTCCTCTTCCCACTCACCCTTCAGCTCCTCCACCGAGGCTTCCTCCACCTCCTGCAGTGACGCACTATCAATTGCACGAAAGACTCGGATTGGGTACAACTGAGGCTTTATTACAGTCAGATACGTGGCCTCCTGCTGCAGCTGGCGAAATGGCTGATCAGGAGGCGGTCACGCATATTGATACGGCTCCTTGTGGGCGGAGCTAGCCGGCAGGGGCTACCGGCGAACCTGTAGTATAGATCCTACCGTACATCCCCTAATACAGGTGCACACAGTTAACACAGTGGATCACCTCCTGGTATATCTCCGAGATCTTACCCTCTCCGACCCACATGCCAGAGATCACCCTATCCTGTATCCTTCGGGCAGGCAGCAGTGGGAATCCCCCCCCCCCCCCCCCCCCCCCCCCGCCGGCTGCGCTCCAAGAACAGTCTCTTAACCCTCGGGGTCTTATTTGCCCACACACATCCCATAATACTCTTGCTCACCCGCTTGAAAAAGGCTTTAGGGATGAGAATAGGCAAGCACTGAAACACGAACAAGAACCTGGGGAGTGTTGTGTTGGGTAAGCTGGGTCTGCGAGGACTGCGTTTACTGCAGCAGTGCGAGAGAGACAGGCTTCCAACACTTGGAGAAATGCAACTTGATTTTGTTGAACTCTTAACTATTAAACATGCTTTAACTGTGGGTTGACACTGTGCTGAGTTGACTGGAGACCTGAGGCTAACCTGACCAGACTAACTCACCACCACATGGTTCTAGTTGCTGCTCACGGGCTCTGACTGTCTCAGAGGCTGGATCCCGAGAGAGCGGGAAACCGGGTGCCCTCTGGCTTTATAGTGGGCGTGTCCTGTCTGGTGATTGGCTGCTGTGTTCTGTGTGTTCATTGGCCATCCTGTGTGTCAGTCAGTGTTCGTCTGTGCACCATCATATACCTGTATGTATATTATGACAGGGAGGACCGCCATCTTAACGGCCTGCACCCTGCCTGCCAGGGAGAGTGGCAGCATGTCCCACCTCCTGAAGTCCACCTCCATCTGGTCCACCAACCGCGCCGGATTGAGCTTATGCAAGACCCCCCCCCCCCCAACTCTTGGCCACCTGAATACCCAAGAACCGAAAGCCCCTCTTCTCCACCTTGAGCGACAGCTCCTCCAAACCTCCTTTCCTGGCCCCACGCTTGCACCACAAAGAGTTCGCTCTTCCCCGACGTTGAGCTTGTACCCCTGAGGGTCTGCATAACCTCCCCCATCCCCTCTACCGGGTCCGCGATGTACAGGAGCAGGTCATCCGAGAGAGCACATTTGCATTCAGCTGCCTGCCCTTCACAAACCCCGCCTGGTCCTCATGTATCACTCCCGGGACATAATCCTCAATCCTAGTGGCCAGGACCTCACAGACACATTGATGGCAGCTCATCCACCTTCACCTGGACATCTTTTTTTTTAAAAATAACTTTTATTGAAATTTTTACAAAATATAAACATCTCAACTCTATTAACAAACCAACCGCGGTATCACCCCAAGAACAACACCCCCCAACTTCAAACGCAACTACAAACAAAAGAAAAAACAAAAGAACACCCAAACAACAAAAGGGAAAGAGATAACGCCCGCCACATCCCCCAAACCCATGTACACAGTTCTCTGTCCCACCGATCCAAACCCCCCTCCCTCCCTCCCTCTCCCCCTCCCTACCCCCTACCTCCCTCCCCCTCCCTCCCTCCCCCCTCCCTCCCCCCCTCCCTCCCCCTCCCTCCCTCCCTCCCTCCCCCCTCCCTCCCTCCCTCCTCCCCTCCCTCCCCCCTCCATCCTCCCTCCCTCCCTCCCTCCTCCCCTCCCTCCCCCCTCCATCCTCCCTCCCCCCCTCCCTCCTCCCTCCCTCCCCCCTCCATCCTCCCTCCCTCCCTCCCTCCTCCCCTCCCTCCCTCCTCCCTCCCCCCCTCCCCCCTCCTCCCCCCCCCACCCCCCCCCCCCCTGGGTAGCTGCTGCCGCCGGCCTATTTCCCTACCGTTCCGCCAGGAAGTCCAGGAAAGGCTGCCACCGCCTAAAGAACCCCTGTACTGATCCCCTCAGGGCAAATTTCACCTTCTCCAATTTAATAAACCCCGCCATATCATTGGCCCAGGTCTCCACGCTTGGGGGCCTCGCATCCTTCCAATGGAGCAAGATCCTCCGCCGGGCTACTAGGGACGCAAAGGCCAGAACACCGGCCTCTATCGCCTCCTGCACTCCCGGCTCCACCCCAACCCCAAAGATCGCGAGTCCCCAGCCTGGCTTGACCCTGGATCCCACCACCCTCGACACCGTCCTTGCTACCCCCTTCCAAAACTCCCCCAGCGCTGGGCATGCCCAGAACATATGGGCGTGGTTCGCTAGGCTCCAGCACCTAGCACACCCGTCTTCACCCCCAAAAAACGTACTCATCCTCGTCCCCACCTGCACATCTTTGGACTGCGAAGGAGAAACCGGAGAACCCGGGGGGGGGGGGGGGGAACCCACGCAGATGCAGGGAGAACGTGCAAACTCCAACCAGACGGGAATTGAAATCTGGGTCCCCAGCGCTGTGAGGCAGCAGTGCTAACCACTGTGTCACTGTGCCGCACAGGGATCTGGGTGCCCTAGTGGATCGATCACACAAAGAAAGTTGTTCCACAGGCATAGCATGTGATCAGGAGGCAAATGAACGAAAATCGCTTATTGTCACAAGTAGGCTTCAAATGAAGTTACTGTGAAAAGCCCCTAGTCGCCACATTCCGGCACCTGTTCGGGGAGGCTGGTACGGGAATTGAACCGTGCTGCTGGCCTGCCTTGGTCTGCTTTCAAAGCCCAGTGTGCTAAACCAGCCCCTTGTATCTCTCTCCCCTCTCTATTTCTCCATATCTTTCTCTCCCTCTCTCTTTCTCTCTCCACGTATCTCTCTCTTTCTCTGTACTTCTCCTTCTTTCCACCAAAGAGTTTCCCTGTGCTTTTTAAGGATCATGGGAATACCTACACTCCTCCTGGGACCAACCCAAGGTGTGCCACAGCTTCCAGGAATTCACTTTGATTACATTCCAGCTTCCAGAGTTATCTCTCTCACTCTCTCTCTTTGTTTCCCTCTATGAGGTCTTCCACCAGCTTTGCCATTAAGATCTGACAATTTAGGGGCAGCACGGTGGCTCAGTGGGTTAGCACTGCTGCCTCACGGCGCCGAAGACCCAGGTTCAATCCTGGCTCTGGGTCACTGTCCGTGTGGAGTTTGCACATTCTCCCCGTGTCTGCGTGGGTTTCACCCCCACAACCCAAAGATGTGCAGGGTAGGTGGATTGACCACGCTAAATTGCCCCTTAATTGTAAAAAATGAATTGGGTATTCTTAATTTATATTTTTTTTAAATCTGACAATTTTAATTCCTCGTGAATTTGGATTTTTCATTCCAAGCGTTCACAATTGCTTCTCAGTTACTTTAAATCAGCTCAGGAACACCCCTAGTTCCTCTATGGTCCTGATTCTGGCTTGTGGCCGTGATAGAAATTGGCATTTCTAGTCAGTTATAAGAGGTCTAAATGAGAACACATTCAGTGCAACTATAGCTGGGTATCCGCTAAAGGTTAATCCAGATAATACTCTCAATTTCTCACAAGTTGCTTGACAAGGACAGTGATGTTAACTAGCTAAAAGGCCCCGTTGTTATGCAGTAAAGAACTGGCAGTTCCGTATTTATGGGCAGCACGGTAGCATTGTGGATAGCACAATTCCTTCACAGCTCCAGGGTCCCAGGTTCGATTCCCGGCTGGGTCACTGTCTGTGCGGAGTCTGCACGTTCTCCCCGTGTGTGCGTGGGTTTCCTCCGGGTGCTCCGGTTTCCTCCCACAGTCCAAAGATGTGCAGGTTAGGGTGGATTGGCCATGATAAATTGTCCCTTAGTGTCTAAAATTGCCCTTAGTGTTGGGTGGGGTTACTGGGTTATGGGGGATAGGGTGGAGGTGTTGACCTTGGGTAGGGTGCTCTTTCCAAGAGCCGAAGCAGACTCGATGGGCTGAATGGCCTCCTTCTGCACTGTAAATTCTGTGATATCTATGATATAGGAACACCCAGTCTACGGCTGATAATTTCTTAGCAAAAATTGTGTTTTTCTAATTAAATTGGCAAGCAATGTTATGGGTGTTGTGTTTTTTACCTACTGTAAATATTTTTTTTTTTTTTTTTTATTAGGGTCTGGAGAGTAAGCGGGGGGAGGGGGGTGGGGGAGACCGGGGTTGTCGGCAGGGGGAGGGTCTGGCGATGCGGCAGGGGGAGGGTCTGGGTAGTCGGCAGGGGGAGGGTCTGGGTAGTCGGCAGGGGGAGGGTCTGCGTAGTCGGCAGGGGGAGGGTCTGCGTAGTCGGGAGGGTCTGGGTAGTCGGCAGGGGGAGGGTCTGGGTAGTCGGCAGGGGGAGGGTCTGGGTAGTCGGCAGGGGGAGGGTCTGGGTAGTCGGCAGGGGGAGGGTCTGGGTAGTCGGCAGGGGGAGGGTCTGGGTAGTCGGCAGGGGGGAGGGTCTGGCAATGCGGCAGGGGGAGGGTCTGGGTAGTCGGCAGGGGGAGGGTCTGGGTAGTCGGCAGGGGGAGGGTCTGGGTAGCCGGCAGGGGGAGGGTCTGGGTAGTCGGCGGGGGGAGGAGGGTCTGGCGATGCGGCAGGGGAGGGTCTGGGTAGCCGGCAGGGGAGGGTCTGGGTAGTCGGCAGGGGGAGGGTCTGGGTAGTCGGCAGGGGGAGGGTCTGGGTAGTCGGCAGGGGGAGGGTCTGGGTAGTCGGCAGGGGGAGGGTCTGGGTAGTCGGCAGGGGGAGGGTCTGGGTTAGTCGGCAGGGGGAGGGTCTGGGTAGTCGGCAGGGGGAGGGTCTGGGTAGTCGGCAGGGGGAGGGTCTGGGTAGTCGGCATGGGGAGGGTCTGGGTAGTCGGCAGGGGGAGGGGTCTGGGTAGTCGGCAGGGGGAGGGTCTGGGTAGTCGGCAGGGGGAGGGTCTGGGTAGTCGGCAGGGGGAGGGTCTGGCGATGCGGCAGGGGGAGGGTCTGGCGATACGGCAGGGGGAGCGTCTGGGTAGGCGGCAGGGGGAGGGTCTGGCGATACGGCAGGGGGAGCGTCTGGGTAGTCGGCAGGGGGAGGGTCTGGCGATGCGGCAGGGGGAGGGTCTGGCGATACGGCAGGGGGAGGGTCTGGGTAGTCGGCAGGGGGAGGGTCTGGGTTGTCGGCAGGGGGAGGGTCTGGGTAGTCGGCAGGTGGAGGATCTGGGTAGTCGGCAGGGGGAGGGTCTGGGTAGTCGGGAGGGGGAGGGTCTGGGTAGTCGGCAGGGGGAGGGTCTGGGTAGTCGGCAGGGGGGAGGGTCTGGGTAGTCGGCAGGGGGAGGGTCTGGGTAGTCGGCAGGGGGAGGGTCTGGCGATGCGGCAGGGGGAGGGTCTGGGTAGTCGGCAGGGGGAGGGTCTGGCGATGCGGCAGGGGGAGGGTCTGGGTAGTCGGCAGGGGGAGGGTCTGGGTAGTCGGCAGGGGGAGGGTCTGGGTAGCCGGCAGGGGGAGGGTCTGGGTAGTCGGCGGGGGAGGAGGGTCTGGCGATGCGGCAGGGGGAGGGTCTGGGTAGCCGGCAGGGGGAGGGTCTGGGTAGTCGGCAGGGGGAGGGTCTGGGTAGTCGGCAGGGGGAGGGTCTGGGGTAGTCGGCAGGGGGAGGGTCTGGGTAGTCGGCAGGGGGAGGGTCTGGGTAGTCGGCAGGGGGAGGGTCTGGGTAGTCGGCAGGGGGAGGGTCTGGGTAGTCGGCAGGGGGGGGGTCTGGGTAGTCGGCAGGGGGAGGGTCTGGGTAGTCGGCAGGGGGGAGGGTCTGGGTAGTCGGCAGGGGAGGGTCTGGGTAGTCGGCAGGGGGAGGGTCTGGGTAGTCGGCAGGGGGAGGGTCTGGGTAGTCGGCAGGGGGAGGGTCTGGCGATGCGGCAGGGGGAGGGTCTGGCGATACGGCAGGGGGAGCGTCTGGGTAGGCGGCAGGGGGAGGGTCTGGCGATACGGAAGGGGGAGCGTCTGGGGTAGTCGGCAGGGGGAGGGTCTGGCGATGCGGCAGGGGGAGGTTCTGGCGATACGGCAGGGGGAGGGTCTGGGTAGTCGGCATGGGGAGGGTCTGGGTTGTCGGCAGGGGGAGGGTCTGGGTATCGGCAGGTGGA
>NC_052151.1:225065331-225100085 GCF_902713615.1 Scyliorhinus canicula | reverse complement strand
GACTATTTAAACAGTGCCCTACAGTAAACAGTCTATTTAAACAGTGCCCTACAGTAAACAGTCTATTTAAACAGTGCCTACAGTAAACAGTCTATTTAAACAGTGCCCTACAGTAAACAGTCTATTTAAACAGTGCCCTACAGTAAACAGTCTATTTAAACAGTGCCCTACAGTAAACAGTCTATTTAAACAGTGCCCTACAGTAAACAGTCTATTTAAACAGTGCCCTACAGTAAACAGTCTATTTAAACAGTGCCCTACAGTAAACAGTCTATTTAAACAGTGCCCTACAGTAAACAGTCTATTTAAACAGTGCCCTACAGTAAACAGTCTATTTAAACAGTGCCCTACAGTAAACAGTCTATTTAAACAGTGCCCTACAGTAAACAGTCTATTTAAACAGTGCCCTACAGTAAACAGTCTATTTAAACAGAGCCCTACAGTAAACAGTCTATTTAAACAGTGCCCTACAGTAAACAGTCTATTTAAACAGTGCCCTACAGTAAACAGTCTATTAAACAGTGCCCTACAGTAAACAGTCTATTTAAACAGTGCCCTACAGTAAACAGTCTATTTAAACAGTGCCCTACAGTAAACAGTCTATTTAAACAGAGCCCTACAGTAAACAGACTATTTAAACAGTGCCCTACAGTAAAGTCTATTTAAACAGAGCCCTACAGTAAACAGTCTATTTAAACAGTGCCCTACAGTAAACAGTCTATCTAAACAGTGCCCTACAGTAAACAGTCTATTTAAACAGTGCCCCACAGTAAACAGTCTATTTAAACAGTGCCCAACAGTAAACAGTCTATTTAAACAGTGCCCTACAGTAAAGTCTATTTAAACAGTGCCCTACAGTAAACAGTCTATTAAAACAGTGCCCTACAGTAAACAGTCTATTTAAACAGTGCCCTACAGTAAACAGTCTATTTAAACAGTGCCTTACAGTAAACAGTCTATTTAAACAGTGTCCTACGGTAAACAGTCTATTTAAACAGAGCCCTACAGTAAACAGTCTATTTAAACAGTGCCCTACAGTAAACAGTCTATTTAAACAGTGCCCTACAGTAAACAGTCTATTTAAACAGTGCCCTACAGTAAACAGTCTATTTAAACAGTGCCCTACAGTAAACAGACTATTTAAACAGTGCCCTACAGTAAAGTCTATTTAAACAGAGCCCTACAGTAAACAGTCTATTTAAACAGTGCCCTACAGTAAACAGACTATTTAAACAGTGCCCTACAGTAAAGTCTATTTAAACAGAGCCCTACAGTAAACAGTCTATTTAAACAGTGCCCTACAGTAAACAGTCTATCTAAACAGTGCCCTACAGTAAACAGTCTATTTAAACAGTGCCCCACAGTAAACAGTCTATTTAAACAGTGCCCAACAGTAAACAGTCTATTTAAACAGTGCCCTACAGTAAACAGTCTATTTAAACAGTGCCCTACAGTAAACAGTCTATTTAAACAGTGCCCTACAGTAAACAGTCTATATAAACAGTGCCCTACAGTAAACAGTCTATTTAAACAGGGCCCTACAGTAAACAGTCTATTTAAACAGTGCCCTACAGTAAACAGTCTATTTAAACAGTGCCTTACAGTAAACAGTCTATTTAAACAGTGCCCTGCAGTAAACAGTCTATTTAAACAGTGCCCTACAGTAAATAGTCTACTGTAGGGCACTGTTTTAAATAGACTGTTTACAGTAGGGCACTGTTTAAATAGACTGTTTACTGTAGGGCACTGTTTAAATAAACAGTCTATTTAACAGTGCCCTACAGTAAACAGTCTATTTAAACAGTGCCCTACAGTAAACAGTCTATTTAAACAGTGCCCTACAGTAAACAGTCTATTTAAACAGTGCCCTACAGTAAACAGTCTATTTAAACAGTGCCCTACAGTAAACCGTCTATTTAAAACAGCCTCCTACAGTAAACAGTCTATTAAACAGAGCCCTACAGTAAACAGTCTATTTAAACAGTGCCCTACAGTAAACAGTCTATTTAAACAGTGCCCCACAGTAAACATCTATTTTAAACAGTGCCCTACAGTAAACAGTCTATTTAAACAGTGCCCTGCAGTAAACAGTCTATTTAAACAGTGCCCTACAGTAAACAGTCTATTTAAACAGTGCCCTACAGTAAACAGTCTATCTAAACAGTGCCCTACAGTAAACAGTCTATTTAAACAGTGCCCCACAGTAAACAGTCTATTTAAACAGTGCCCTACAGTAAACAGTCTATTTCAACAGAGCCCTACAGTAAACAGACTATTTAAACAGTGCCCTACAGTAAACAGTCTATTTAAACAGTGCCCCACAGTAAACAGTCTATTTAAACAGCCTCCTACAGTAAACAGTCTATTTAAACAGTGCTCTACAGTAAACAGTCTATTTAAACAGTGCCCCACAGTAAACAGTCTATTAAACAGTGCCCTACAGTAAACAGTCTATTTAAACAGTGTCCTACGGTAAACAGACTATTTAAACAGTGCCCTACAGTAAACAGTCTATTTAAACAGTGTCCTACGGTAAACAGACTATTTAAACAGTGCCCTACAGTAAACAGTCTATTTAAACAGTGTCCTACGGTAAACAGTCTATTTAAACAGAGCCCTACAGTAAACAGTCTATTTAAACAGTGCCCCACAGTAAACAGTCTATTTAAACAGCCTCCTACAGTAAACAGTCTATTTAAACAGAGCCCTACAGTAAACAGTCTATTTAAACAGTGCCCTGCAGTAAACAGTCTATTTAAACAGTGCCCTACAGTAAACAGTCTATTTAAACAGTGCCCCACAGTAAACAGTCTATTTAAACAGTGCCCTACAGTAAACAGTCTATTTAAACAGTGCCCCACAGTAAACAGTCTATTTAAACAGTGCCCTACAGTAAACAGTCTATTTAAACAGTGCCCTACAGTAAACAGTCTATTTAAACAGTGCCCTACAGTAAACAGTCTATTTAAACAGTGCCCTACAGTAAACAGTCTATTTAAACAGTGCCCCACAGTAAACAGTCTATTTAAACAGTGCCCCACAGTAAACAGTCTATTTAAACAGTGCCCCACAGTAAACAGTCTATTTAAACAGTGCCCTACAGTAAACAGTCTATTTAAACAGTGTCCTACAGGTAAACAGTCTATTTAAACAGAGCCCTACAGTAAACAGTCTATTTAAACAGTGCCCCACAGTAAACAGTCTATTTAAACAGCCTCCTACAGTAAACAGTCTATTTAAACAGTGCCCTACAGTAAACAGTCTATTTAAACAGTGCCCCACAGTAAACAGTCTATTTAAACAGTGCCCTACAGTAAACAGTCTATTTAAACAGTGCGCCACAGTAAACAGTCTATTTAAACAGTGCCCTACAGTAAACAGTCTATTTAAACAGTGCCCTACAGTAAACAGTCTATTTAAACAGTGCCCTACAGTAAACAGTCTATTTAAACAGTGCCCTACAGTAAACAGTCTATTTAAACAGTGCCCCACAGTAAACAGTCTATTTAAACAGTGCCCCACAGTAAACAGTCTATTTAAACAGTGCCCTACAGTAAACAGTCTATTTAAACAGTGCACTACAGTAAACAGTCTATTTAAACAGTGTCCTGCAGTAAACAGTCTATTTAAACAGTGCCCCACAGTAAACAGTCTATTTAAACAGTGCCCTACAGTAAACAGTCTATTTAAACAGAGCCCTACAGTAAACAGTCTATTTAAACAGAGCCCTACAGTAAACAGTCTATTTAAACAGTGCCCTACAGTAAACAGTCTATTTAAACAGTGCCCTACAGTAAACAGTCTATTTAAACAGAGCCCTACAGTAAACAGTCTATTTAAACAGTGCCCTACAGTAAACAGTCTATTTAAACAGTGTCCTGCAGTAAACAGTCTATTTAAACAGCGCCCTACAGTAAAGTCTATTTAAACAGAGCCCTACAGTAAACAGTCTATTTAAACAGTGCCCTACAGTAAACAGTCTATTTAAACAGTGTCCTCCAGTAAACAGTCTATTTAAACAGTGCCCTACAGTAAACAGTCTATCTAAACAGTGCCCTACAGTAAACAGTCTATTTAAACAGTGCCCTACAGTAAACAGTCTATTTAAACAGTGTCCTCCAGTAAACAGTCTATTTAAACAGTGCCCTACAGTAAACAGTCTATGTAAACAGTGCCCCACAGTAAACAGTCTATTTAAACAGTGCCCTGCAGTAAACAGTCTATTTAAACAGAGCCCTACAGTAAACAGACTATTTAAACAGTGCCCTACAGTAAAGTCTATTTAAACAGAGCCCTACAGTAAACAGTCTATTTAAACAGTGCCCTACAGTAAACAGTCTATCTAAACAGTGCCCTACAGTAAACAGTCTATTTAAACAGTGCCCCACAGTAAACAGTCTATTTAAACAGTGCCCAACAGTAAACAGTCTATTTAAACAGTGCCCTACAGTAAACAGTCTATTTAAACAGTGCCCTACAGTAAACAGTCTATTAAAACAGTGCCCTACAGTAAACAGTCTATTTAAACAGTGCCCTACAGTAAACAGTCTATTTAAACAGTGCCTTACAGTAAACAGTCTATTTAAACAGTGTCCCTACGGTAAACAGTCTATTTAAACAGAGCCCTACAGTAAACAGTCTATTTAAACAGTGCCCTACAGTAAACAGTCTATTTAAACAGTGCCCTACAGTAAACAGTCTATTTAAACAGTGCCCTACAGTAAACAGTCTATTTAAACAGTGCCCTACAGTAAACAGTCTATTTAAACAGTGTCCTACAGTAAACAGTCTATTTAAACAGTGCCCTACAGTAAACAGTCTATTTAAACAGTGCCCTACAGTAAACAGTCTATTTAAACAGTGCCCTACAGTAAACAGTCTATTTAAACAGTGCCCTACAGTAAAGTCTATTTAAACAGAGCCCTACAGTAAACAGTCTATTTAAACAGTGCCCTACAGTAAACAGTCTATCTAAACAGTGCCCTACAGTAAACAGTCTATTTAAACAGTGCCCTACAGTAAACAGTCTATTTAAACAGTGCCCTACAGTAAACAGTCTATTTAAACAGTGCCCTACAGTAAACAGTCTATTTAAACAGTGCCCTACAGTAAACAGTCTATTTAAACAGTGCCCTACAGTAAACAGTCTATTTAAACAGTGCCCCACAGTAAACAGTCTATTTAAACAGTGCCCAACAGTAAACAGTCTATTTAAACAGTGCCCTACAGTAAACAATCTATTTAAACAGTGCCCTACAGTAAACAGTCTATTAAAACAGTGCCCTACAGTAAACAGTCTATTTAAACAGTGCCCTACAGTAAACAGTCTATTTAAACAGTGCCTTACAGTAAACAGTCTATTTAAACAGTGCCCTGCAGTAAACAGTCTATTTAAACAGTGCCCTACAGTAAATAGTCTACTGTAGGGCACTGTTTAAATAGACTGTTTACAGTAGGGCACTGTTTAAATAGACTGTTTACTGTAGGGCACTGTTTAAATAAACAGTCTATTTAAACAGTGCCCTACAGTAAACAGTCTATTTAAACAGTGCCCTACAGTAAACAGTCTATTTAAACAGTGCCCTACAGTAAACAGTCTATTTAAACAGTGCCCTACAGTAAACAGTCTATTTAAACAGCCTCCTACAGTAAACAGTCTATTTAAACAGAGCCCTACAGTAAACAGTCTATTTAAACAGTGCCCTACAGTAAACAGTCTATTTAAACAGTGCCCCACAGTAAACAATCTATTTAAACAGTGCCCTACAGTAAACAGTCTATTTAAACAGTGCCCTGCAGTAAACAGTCTATTTAAACAGTGCCCTACAGTAAACAGTCTATTTAAACAGTGCCCTACAGTAAACAGTCTATCTAAACAGTGCCCTACAGTAAACAGTCTATTTAAACAGTGCCCCACAGTAAACAGTCTATTTAAACAGTGCCCTACAGTAAACAGTCTATTTCAACAGAGCCCTACAGTAAACAGACTATTTAAACAGTGCCCTACAGTAAACAGTCTATTTAAACAGTGCCCCACAGTAAACAGTCTATTTAAACAGTGCCCTACAGTAAACAGACTATTTAAACAGTGCCCCACAGTAAACAGTCTATTTAAACAGTGCCCTACAGTAAACAGTCTATTTAAACAGTGCCCTACAGTAAACAGTCTATTTAAACAGTGCCCTACAGTAAACAGTCTATTTAAACAGTGCCCTACAGTAAACAGTCTATTTAAATGGCGCCAAAATACTGGCCATAGGCTAGAAGACTGTGTCCCTGAGGTGGTCACAGAGGACCAGACGGGCTTCGTCAAAGGTAGACAGCTGACCTCGAACATCAGGCGCCTGCTAGCATCACTAGCACTGGGAGTGATCATGGACAGCATCAGCTCCATGCAGACGGGGAAGGCGCCGGGACCGGACGGATTCCCGGCGGACTTCTACAAAAGATTTGCAACAGCGCTGGCCCCGCACCTGCGGGAGATGTTCACAGACTCGCTAGCTAGGGGCACACTGCCACTCACGTTAACACAGGCCTCAATCTCGCTGATATCTAAGAAAGACAAAGACCCAACGGAATGTGGGTCATACAGACCCATATCTCTGCTGAACGCAGACGCCAAAATACTGGCCAAAATCCTAGCCTAAATGCTAGAAGACTGTGTACCTGAGGTGGTCACAGAGGACCAGATGGGCTTCGTCAAAGGTAGACAGCTTACCTCGAACATCAGGCGCCTGCTGAACGTGATAATGACCCCCTCCGGGGAGAGAACACAAGAGGTGATCGTCTCCCTAGACGCAGAAAAGGCCTTCAACAGAGTCGAATGGAAATACCTCATAGAGGTACTGGAGCGGTTCGGGTTTGGAACAGGGTTCACCGCTTGGGTAAAGCTCCTATACAACGCTCCCATGGCGAGCGTACAGACCAACAATACCAACTCTCAATACTTCCAGCTGCACAGGGGCACCAGACAAGGATGCCCACTGTCCCCACTGCTGTTCGCACTAGCAATCGAACCGCTAGCAATCGCGCTCAGGGCAGCAAAAAGTTGGAGGGGATCCGAAGGGGCGGCAGAGAGCACAGAGTCTCACTCTATGCAGATGATCTGCTCCTCTACATTTCGGACCCACAAAGCAGCATGGACGGAATCATCGCGCTCCTGAGTTTGGAGCCTTCTCGGGCTACAAACTCAACATGAGCAAAAGCGAGATCTTCCCAGTACACCAGCAAGGGGGGGGGGGGGGGGGGGGGCAGCACTAAAGGGGCTGCCGTTCAAACAAGCCCGACACAAATTCCGCTCCCTGGGGATCCAAATAGCCCATGACTGGAAAGGGATCCACAAATGGAACCTCACCAGCCTGGCGGAGGAAGTAAAAAAGGACCTGCAAAGATGGAACACACTTCCACTCTCCCTCGCGGGGAGAGTCCAGACGATCAAAATGAACGTACTGCCCAGGTTCCTCTTCCTGTTTAGATCCATTCCGATCTACATCCCCAAGGCCTTTTTCAAAGCGCTGGACAAACTTATCATGGCGTTCGTATGGGGGGGGTAAAAATGCTAGGATCCCAAAGAAGGTCCTACAAAAAACAAAATCCAGGGGGGGGCTGGCCCTCCCAAACCTACAATTCTACCACTGGGCGGTGACGGCTGAGCGAGTAAGGGGATGGATCCAGGAGCCAGAAGCCGAGTGGGTGCGTGCGGAGGAGGCCTCCTGCATGGGGACCTCCCTCCGGGCCCTCGCCACGGCAGCACTTCCATCCCCACCCAAAAAACACTCCAGCAGCCCAGTGGTGACAGCCACCCTCCAATCCTGGAACCAACTGCGGCAGCAATTTGGCCTGACCAAAATGTCGCTAAAGCTCCCATCTGCAACAACCATAGGTTCACACCAGCACTGACTGACGCCTCCTTCAAAAGGTGGAGGCAGGACGGGGGGACACTGACAGTCAGGGACCTATACACGGACGGCAGGATCGCAACACTGGACAAACTGACAGAGAAATTTCAGCTAGAGAGGGGGAACGAGCTACGGTACCTGCAATTAAAAAACTTCCTACGAAAGGAGACAAGGGCGTACCCACAACCGCCACGACAGACACTACTGGAAGACCTACTGGACGCAAGCATATTAGATAAGGGAACTGTAGCGACATGTACGACCGACTGGTAGAAAGGGCCGACACCGTACTGGACAAGAATGAAATGGCAGGAGGACCTGGGGATTGAGATAGGGTGGGGACTCTGGAGCGAAGCACTGCATAGGGTCAACTCCACCTCCACGTGCGCAAGGCTCGCCTGACGCAACTAAAAGTGGCACATAGAGCCCACTTAACAAGAAATCGTATGAGTAGGTTTTTCCCGGAGGTGGAGGACAGATGTGAACGGGGCCAAAGAGGCCCGGCCAACCACGCCCACATGTTCTGGTCTTGCCCCAGACTTGTGGAGTACTGGACAGCCTTCTTCGAAGTTATGTCCAAAGTGGTGGGGGTGAGGGTGGAGCCATGCCCGATAGTGGCGGTCTTCGGGGTCTCGGACTAGCCAGATCCATTCCTGGGGAGGAGGGCGGACGCCCTTGCCTTTGCCTCCCTGATCGCCCGCCGTAGAATCCTGTTTGGCTGGCGGTCAGCAGCACCACCCAGAGCTGCAGACTGGCTGTCCGACCTCTCGGAATCTCTCCAAATGGAGAAAATCAAATTCGCCATCCGAGGGTCAGACGACGGATTCCACAGAACGTGGGAGCCATTCATGCAACTGTTCCGGGACCTGTTTGTGGCCAACGAACAAGCAGAAGAATAGCCAGGTAGCCAAGAATCAGGGGAAAGTAGCCAAGGCATGAGAGGGGGAGATAGACCGGGAGAGGGGGGGGGGGTGAGGGACAGCTAAATCGAAGAGGAAGGAAAGGCGAACCACAAGGGAAGAGGGGGCAGAAGTGGGGGGTGGGGGTTGGGGGGTAGAGGGAAGAGACAGGGAACACTAGAGAAGAGCCAGGGAAGGGGAGGGGGGAGGCAGGGAAACGTTAACAAACTTGGCATCCACAGGAACAGAGAACACGGGGAAGACGGCAGGGCCGCAGAAGCGGAAGTGCGGCACGAGACGACAACGTCAGCTAAATCCGTCCGGGAGAAGCAAGGGACAACACCACAAACAGATGCCTACTTATGTGTGTAAATAACTTTGCCAAGTGTACAGAGCTGCCGCTGTTGAGCGGGGGCACAATACCCTCCGCTGACTTCTCGGGAAAATTGAAACGTCAGCAGCAGCAGCGAACCATGGCGGGGGGGGGGGGGGGGAGACTGAGGCGCGTGGGGTAACGTCTAGTTAATTGCTTTTGTACATTCTCTTTCTGCACGATGTTGATGTTGACTCTGTTTTGCTGTGTTAGGATTGTTACTATTTATTATGAAAAATTTTGCCAAACTTTAATAAAAATATATTTTTTAAAAAAGACACATTGCGATTCCAGCCGAGTATAACTGCAATGAGAGCAATTTACTGCGCAGGATGTGGGAGTATTGAGATGGATGGAGAACTAATTGGGATTGCTTTCACACACACACATGCACAGTGGAGCATTATTTACCATCTAGTTCGAGCAAATCGACGCCGGACTCCATTATAACAATGAGATTAATGTATTTGTTTTTGAAATGATCGAGGTTGGAAATGCAAGGAAGGGAGCGGGATTTTGTAATTGCAGGAAAACTGGTTCCCCTCTGATGCACGACCAATTGTACAAAGGCTAAGGTTGGAGACAATTGTGGCTTTATTTCTCTAAGATGTGTGGCCTCCCACAGCAGCTGGCGAAATGGCTGCTGAATAGAGGACACGCATATTTATACTCCTCCTAGTGGGCGGAGCCAGCCGGCAGGGGCTACAGGCGAGCCTGTAGTACAGGTCCTACCTTACATCACCTAATACAGGTGTAACAGTGGTTTACCACACCCTATTCCCGCTCGAGCACTACCCCGGGGCAAACTACAACATTCAAAGACCAAAAACTAAGAAAAGAGTAACCACCCATCCCGCACAGCACGGCACAGCGGTACATACTCGTCGACTCGGCCAACGTCTACCTCATACGCTGCAGAAAAGGGGTCCCGAAGCGTGGTACATTGGCGAGACCATGCAGACACTGCGACAACGAATGAACGGGCATCGTGCGACAATCACCAGGCAGGAATGTTCCCTTCCAGTCGGGGAACACTTCAGCAGTCAAGGGCATTCAGCCTCTGATCTCCGGGTAAGCGTTCTCCAAGGCGGCCTTCAGGATGCGCGGCAACACAGAATTGCCGAGCAGAAACTTACAGCCACGTTCCGCACACATGAGTGCAGCCTCAACCGGGACCTGGGATTCATGTCGCATTACATTCACCCCCCCACCATCTGGCCTGGGCTTGTGAAATCCTACCAACTGTCCTGGCTTGAGACAATTCACACCTCTTTAACCTGGGGTTACCCCTCTCTCTGGATCTGTAAAGACTTAATCACCTGCTAATGTGCGCATTCCAAGCATTGTCTGGCATCTCTGACTTTGTCTATATAAATGTTTCTGGAACATACCTCTCCATTCACCTGAGGAAGGAGCAGTGCTCCGAAAGCTAGTGTTTGAAACAAACCTGTTGGACTTTAACCTGGTGTTGTCAGACTTCTTACTGTACTTCTTAAAGAGGTCAGCCTTCACCTTACTGAATCCTGCTCTCCTCTTGGCCGGCTCCGCACTCAGGTCCTGGTACACTCGGAGTTCACATGCCTCCCCGGGTACTTCACCTCGTCTGCCTGGCCCACCTCAGGATCCGCTCCTTATCCTGGAATCGGGGCTGCTGCATCACCATCGCCCTCGACGGCTTGTTACTCTGCGGCTTCCTCGTCAACGCCCTGTGCGCCCGCTCCACTTCCAAAGGGCCGTTCAAAGGCCCCTCCTCTCCCAGCAACATCCTGGTCCTGTACGAGCCAGCGTCCGCTCCCTCACTGCCCTCTGGAAATCCCATGATCCTCAGGTTCCACCTCCGGGACCGATCCCTGACCCTCCGCCATCTTCTCCTTTGTCCCAGATACAGCTTCTCACTCCAACTACTCCTTTAGCCTATAACCATTCCTACTCCACAACTCCATCTACCACCGGTGGGTCACCCTCTCCTTCCACCCCTCCGGCACCTTTTTCCCCTCAACACATCCATCCATTAGCCGGGGAAAAGGTCCACCAGGAGCAGGCACCAAATGTACGACTGTAGCTGCCACCGGAAGGCGAGAATGGAAGTCCTCATGTAGCTGAAGGTGAGCCTCGTGGAGAATGTGATGTTGTAGATTGCAACAGGAAGAAAATTGAGGATGATGTGGGTTAGCGCCTGTGACAGAGGAGCATCAGACACCAGGTGAAGCGGCAGAGGCCCATTTTAATTCACTGACACTATGAGTTCCTCACACGGAGGAGAATGTCCGTTTCCAGAGGTTTGAGGTAGTGGAGAATAAAAGCCATTGCGTCACTTTGCTCTGTAGGATGATCCTGGTGTAGAGGGTGTTCCTGATAAAGGAGAGTCCGGTACGGAGAGCGCTGATGGAGTCTGGGGCTGAATGGATGCACTCGGATGTCACGGCTGCTCGAAACCCCACAAGCAGTCTGACCACTTCACCGGGGTCCACTTGCCTGGATGAGCACAGCTCCAACAACACTCAAGAAGCTCCACACCATCCAGGACGAAGCTTGATTGCTCCCCCTTGTACAAACTCCCTCCACCACCGACGCACAGTGTCAGCTGTGTGCGGGTCCCTGCGCCTCTACCAGTGCGAGTCAGACTGACTGCTGCCCGCGGGTAATAATTCCTTTAAGTTTACTCCGCAGGATGGATGTCGTAGTGTTCACAAAGACCACAGACGCTAAGTTCATTAACAAAGCTAACATTTATTCACACTACTTATTAAAGCTCAACCACTTATTCCTATAGTAAACAATAATCTAGTAATCAACAATCTACACTTTGTATGATCCACAATTTCAAATTCCCATGGCGTACAGATGTCACTATTCTGTACCGTGAGGCAGCAGGAACCTTTGGTCACTATCGCGTTCCCGTTGTAGTCTGTCAACCTACAGTTTGATTTTTTAATTTGAGGAATCTCGTGCACTTGTTTGAGATCTGCCCTCTGTGATTAGATTTGCCTGTGCACCCGTATCGAGCTCGACTGGTACACCAGACCCAATAATATTAATACGGTCCAGTCTTTGATTAAATTGGAGAGTTTGTCATGTCATGTGAGAGTACCTTTAAGAAATGGGTGTTTACTACTGCAGTGATGTCAGAGTGTGGGTGGAGCTGGGCTGTCTGTCAGCTTTTTACTTTCGTTTTAGGCTGTTTGCTGCAGGGTGTGTATTAGTTTTGTTTTCAGTGTTGGAGCTGAAGCCAGTCAGAGCAGATGTACTGCTGTTCTCTCTGCCATGAAAAGACTTCCTCTTGATCATTTGGTGAATTCAGAATTATAAATATTCTCAGTAGTGAATGTAAACCTGATGTGCTTCTGTTAAAAGGAGTTTCTTGTCTTCTGGCTGTTGTTTGGGAAGTTATTGAGGATTACTTAGTGTAGTAGTCTTTGGGGGTTGTATTTGAATTGATGGTTGCTAAGATGTTCGCTGTATGTTTCAAAAAGGTTAAATTGAGTTCATAGAATAAATATTGTTTTACTTTTCCATTTCTGCTGTGCCACACCTGTAGAGTGGGCCGTCTGCTCCCCGTACCACAATCTATTAAAAGTTGTTGGTCAGCTTGCGATATTTGGGGTTAGGGTGGAGCCGGGAGTGCAGGAGGCGAAAGAGGCCGATGTCTTGGCCTTTGCGTCCCTAGTAGCCCGGCGGAGGATCTTGCTGCAGTGGAAAGATGCGAGACCTCCGAGTGTGGAGACCTGGATTAATGACATGGCGGGATTCATTAAGCTGGAGAGGGTCAAGTTCGCCCTGAGGGGGTCGGTACAAGGGTTCCTTAGGAGGTGGCAGCCTTTCCTCGACTTTCTGGCTCAACGATAAGGTACTAGGTCAGCAGCAGCAACCCGGGGGGGAGGGAGGGGGGGGGGGGAGGGAGGGGGGGGGGGGGAGGGAGGGGGGGGGGGGAGGGAGGGGGGGGGGGGAGGTTTAGGGGGATAGTGTTTAAGTTAATTTGCTTCTTGTTAATTTATTTTGTTGTTTATTGGGGTTGGGGGGGTTTGTTATATGCGTTGTTACGGATGCCGGGGGGTGTTTATTATTATTATTGTTATTGTTATTATTGTTTTGTTGATATATATTTTTCAAAACATTCCAATAAAAATTATTTTAAAAAAAATAGTTGTGGGTCAGGCGAATTCCATGATTCACTTTGGGGTTCACTAAACCCTGGCCCATAACAATTTGAAATACTTTTCTATCATCAGTGTCCAGTGCATTAACTCTGGTTAGCACTGCTACCATGAAGTTATCCTGCGGAGTAAACTTAGAGGAATCATTATTTGAAGTTAGGCATTTTTCTTCATTGTTTGCCGGTATCGCTGAACATGCGCTGCAGCGTTAATGGCGTCGGCCCCTTTTTCTTTCCCCCGAATAAACTCTGCGTCTTCGTTTGTGGACTGCCCACTGGCCACGCTAAGATTTACGGCTCCTTCTAACGGCAAAAAAATCGGTCTTCTTAATAATCTTCCTCGCAATCGCTCATCATATCTGCCAAACACTATTGAATCGAATCCGCAACGGAGAAATTACAGGACTGCACTCTGTCTTAAATCAGTAACAAACAATTCTAACGATTGTTATGGGGCCAGAGTTGAGAAGTTCACCTGTCCTACAACTGTTTATTGATTATTTATAAACACACAGTCAGCTTTTTTATCAACTACAAACAAAAAGACCCCACACAGCTACAGTACTCTATATATAACCCTTAATTAACTGTTCCAATTCAACAATGAGATCCAGATCAAAAACCTTTTACCAAAAACAACAGGTGACTAGAATCATTGTGTTTCTTCCTTGGAATAACTTTGAAATTGAAAATAGTGAGACAGGCCAAGATACTTCTCTGAGTCTACAGCAGTCAAATGTGGAAACGAAAGTTAAAACCCAGAGACACAGCCTAGCTCCACCCACACAATGACATCACTGAAGCCATGTGATAAGACAACATTTCTTGAAGAGACATTCACATGACACGATTCTCTTTTAAGCTTCTACCTTTTCCTGAACATGTCACTCGTATGTTTCATTCACTTGCACTTTGCAATGAACATCAGGGACGGGATTCTCTGACCCCCCCTCCATGGCGGAGGCGGAAGAGACCCTCTCCCCTGTCCATTCTCCGGTATGATGTCAGCAGCCGCTGACGCTCTGGCGCATGCGCGGACTTACCCCGGCTGGCGAAGTCCTTTCGGCCCCGGGCTGGCGTGGCGCCAAAGGCTGTTCACGCCGGCCGTCGGAGCGGGAACCACTCTGGAGTGGGCCTAGCCCTTCAATGTGAGGGCTTGGCCCCTAAAGGTGCGGAGAATTCCGGGGGCGGCCCAATGCCGTTAGCACTGTGGCTTCACAGCACCAGGGCCCCAGGTTCGATTCCCCGCTGGGTCACTGTCTGGGCGGAGTCTGCACCTTCTCCCCGTGTCTGCGTGAGTTTCCTCCGGATGCTCCGGTTTCCTCCTACAGTCCAAAGATGTGCAGGTTAGGTGGATTGGCCGCGCTAAATTGCCGTAAATGTCCAAAAAGGTTAGATGGGGTTATTGGGGATAGGGTGGAAGTGAGGGTTTAAGTGAGTCGGTGCAGACTCGATGGGCCAAATGGCCTCCTTCTGCACTGAATGTTCTAGCTGTTTTCCCAAAGTGTTCTGGCTTTTTCAGACCTTCCATCTTACGATTAGTAACTTGATGCTGTCTTTGCTGTCTTTAGCCGCGTGATTGGTCTTTGAGAAACTTAACACACTTTCTAACATTTAGGAACTCATTGCTTACATTTAGGAACACATGCCTGGTACCATGTGGTGTTCTTTGTGATTCTTGTTTTCAGCCAAAGAAAGTCATGTAAGTCCATGGTTTTTAACACAGTGGCGTTAATACCAACATCGTTTTTCTGCTGAAATACCTCCTCAGCTGGTTCCAGATCATCACCGTGGACTGCACCGCAGGGTATCTGCTTGCTGCCATTGGCAACGCCGTCGTCACTGTTGCCCTTGAGCTGGAGCCCCTCCAACCTAATCCATTCTACCCCCTCTCCTCCCGACCGCCGCCCCACCTTCTCCACGTTCGCCACCCAATTGGCTACGCGAATCCTCCCGACTGCCTCTGGAACAGGATCCTCTTAGCCCTTACCCACACAAATTCCAAAATTATTGTGCCAAGTTTCCAAAAGACGGCCTTCGGTACAAAGATCGGAAGTATGGTCATCTTCACCACTTGGACCCTCCCTGCCAAAGTCCAGTGCAACGTGTCCCACCTCGTCAGACCCTCCCTAACCTCCTCCGCCTGCTTTAAATTCCGTTTGTAGGCATCGCCCAATTCTCTCACTGCCTGAATCGGCAGGTATCTAAACCTGTCATTGGCCACCTTGACTGGGAACTCCTCAAGATTGGATTGCCGCCCCGACTCATTCACTGGGGACACTTCGCTTTCCCCTACATTGAACTTCTGTCCCGAGAACACCCCACGCTTCTCCAACAGGCCCATGAGCATCTCCATGCTCTCGAGCAGGTCCGAAACATACAATAGTCGCGGCACAGAGCGACACCCGATGCTCCCTCTGTCCCCTCATGCCAACCCCATGCCCCTCTGCCGAGCCCCGAAGAGCCATTGCCAGAGGCTCTATAGCCAACTACTGTGTAGTTCAAAGTTCCAAAAGTCATGGCACCGCATACACGTGCTCAGTGCCACGTATAACAGGCCACACCCAGGCCACAAACTTCGGCCCAAACCCAAACCCAAACCTTCCCAGGACCTCAAACAGGTACGACCACTCCACCCGGTCGAATGTCTCCGCGTCCAAGGACATCACTACCTTCGGTACCTGGCCACCCAACGGGGTCACATTTATATTGCTGTAGAGCCGCCTGACCTTTACGAAGCCTGTTTGATTCTCCGCAACACAACCTTCTACTCTTCCTGCCACTAACTTAGCCAGCACTTCCACGCCTGTATTTAACGGCGATGTGGGACGAGACGACCCACATTCCGACGGGTCCTGCCCCTCCCTCCCTCTGCGGTGAACTCTGTCTGTGATATCACAGACCCCGCCCCCTAATAAGGGAGCTGACACCCTGATGATGTCACAGACCCCGCCCCCTAATAAGGAAGCTGACACCCTGATGGTCACAGATCCCGCCCCCTAATAAGGGAGCTGACACCCTGATGATGTCAGACACCGCCCCCTAATAAGGGAGCTGACACCCTGATGATGTCACAGACCCCGCCCCTAATAAGGAAGTCCACACCATGATGATGTCACAGACCCCTCCCCCTAATAAGGGAGCTGACACCCTGATGGTCAGACCCCGCCCCCTAATAAGGGAGCTGACACCCTGATGATGTCACAGACCCCACCCCCTAATAAGGGAGCTGACACCCTGATGATGTCACAGACCCCGCCCCCTAATAAGGGAGCTGACACCCTGATGGTCAGACCCCGCCCCCTAATAAGGGAGCTGACACCCTGATGGTCACAGACCCCGCCCCCTAATAAGGGAGCTGACACCCTGATGGTCACAGACCCCGCCCCCCTAATAAGGGAGCTGACACCCTGATGATGTCAGACACCGCCCCCTAATAAGGGAGCTGACACCCTGATGATGTCACAGACCCCTCCCCCAATGCCCTCCGGTGACCCCGCCTCCTGATGCCACAAACCCTGATGATGACGTTCTGGGTTTCCCGCCTTGCGCAGGCGCCTCTCGCCCCCCCCTCAACAGGTGGAATCACTGCAGTGGCGGCCGGAGGCCATTCAGCCCATCGAGTGAGTGCGTACCGGGCCTCTGAGGGAGCGGCCTATCCAGGCGCCCCAAGGCCAGGATGAGAGAACCACTCTGCCAAGATCAATATTGCGAATGCAGCAGAGAATGGTAACCCCTTTTACCTTTAATAGTCTTCAATACCTGATAACTTTTGAAAATAACCAACAGAAGTATTTACTGTAGCGGTTTGGGGTTGTATGGGGTTATAGTGGAATTTTATAGTGGATCAGGGTATCGAGTTGGCCGATCGGCCTTCCAGTCTATCCCAGTTTTTAACCCCTGGAATCATTCTGGTGAATTTCCTCCGCACTTTTGCCAATGGTTTTATGAGCACCGTGACTCAGTTCCATAGCCATACCTCCTCCCCGTCCCCCTGCATATTGTTTTTTAAAAAATAATTTTTATTGGAAATTTTTTGAAAAATGTATATCAACAGAACAATAATAACAATAATAATAAACACCCCCAGCACCCGCAACAACGCATATAACAAACCCCCCCACCCCCCAACCCAATAAACAACAAAATAAATTAACAATAAGCAAATTAACTTAAACACTATCCCCCTAAACCCTCCCCCCCGGGTTGCTGCTGCTGCTGACCTAGTACCTTACCGTTGAGCCAGAAAGTCGAGGAAAGGCTGCCACCTCCTAAAGAACCCTTGTACCGACTCCCTCAGGGAGAATTTGACCCTCTCCAGCTGAATGAATCCCGCCATGTCATTAATCCAGGTCTCCACGCTCGGAGGTCTCGCATCTTTCCACTGCAGCTAGATCCTCCGCCGGGCTACTAGGGACGCAAAGGCCAAGACATCGGCCTCTTTCGCCTCCTGCACTCCCGGCTCCACCCCAATCCCAAATACCGCGAGTCCCCAGCCTGGCTTGACCCTGGATCCTACCACCCTCAATACCGTCCTTGCCACCCCCTTCCAGAACTCCTCCAGTGCCGGGCATGCCCAGAACATATGGGCATGGTTCGCTGGACTCCCCGAACACCTGACGCACCTGTCATCGCCCCCAAAAAACCTACTCATCCTAGATCCGGACATGTGGGCCCGGTGCAGCACCTTGAACTGGATGAGACTAAGCCTCGCACATGAAGAGGAGGAGTTCACCCTCTCCAGGGCATCAGCCCATGTCCCCTCCTCAATCTGCTCCCCCAGCTCCACCTCCCACTTAGCTTTCAGCTCCTCTACCGACGCCTCCCCACCTCCTGCATTACCTGGTAGATGTCAGACACCTTCCCATCCCCGACCCACACCCCCGAAAGCACCCTGTCCCTCACCCCCCTCGGGGGCAGCAAATTGTTAGGGTTCAAATAATCCTCTAACGTCCTCCGGAACGCCGCGATTGAACTTGCCTCCTCCACACTGCCAGGCCGCGGGTTCTCGACCCAAACCCTTCGCTGGGATTTTCTAAAATCTCATCACATTTGCATCTTGTTCAAATCGCTTTCAATCCATGCCCACTCCTGATCCTTTCAAAAACAGGAACAGTTTCTCCCTGTCTACTCTGTCCAGCTGCCCTCCAACCCCCCCCCCCCCCTCCCCCCCCCCCATGGACATCTCTATCTCCTCGTAGCCTTTTCCATCCTAGGAGAACATCGCAATCTCTCCAATCTATCCTCATAACTGGTTTCTCATCCCCGAACCATTCTTGTGAACGTCCTCTGCTCTCTCTCCAGTGAGTTTGCCTCCTTCCTGTCGTGTAGCGCTCAGAACAGCGCACAATATTCCAGCTAAGGTCTAACTGGTGTGTTGAATTAGTTCAGTATAACCTCCTCGCTCCGGTACTCTCTGCCCTATTAATAAAGTCTAGCTTTAGGAACGTCTCTCGCTACCTGTCCTCTTCAACGACCTACACGGGGAAACATCCTCTCAGAATCTCCCCTCACTCTGAGATTCTGCCCTCTGGTCCCAGACTCTCCCACACGGGGAAACATCCTCTCAGAATCTCCCCTCACTCTGAGATTCTGTCCTCTGGTCCCAGACTCTCCCACACGGGGAAACATCCTCTCAGAATCTCCTCTCACTCTGAGATTCTGCCCTCTGCTCCCAGACTCTCCCACACGGGGAAACATCCTCTCAGAATCTCCCCTCACTCTGAGATTCTGTCCTCTGCTCCCAGACTCTCCCACACGGGGAAACATCCTCTCAGAATCTCCCCTCACTCTGAGATTCTGCCCTCTGCTCCCAGACTCTCCCACACGGGGAAACATCCTCTCAGAATCTCCCCTCACTCTGAGAATCTGCCCTCTGCTCCCAGACTCTCCCACACGGGGAAACATCCTCTCAGAATCTCCCCTCACTCTGAGATTCTGCCCTCTGCTCCCAGACTCTCCCACACGGGGAAACATCCTCTCAGAATCTCCCCTCACTCTGAGATTCTGCCCTCTGCTCCCAGACTCTCCCACACGGGGAAACATCCTCTCAGAATCTCCCCTCATTCTGAGATTCTGCCCTCTGGGCCCAGACTCTCCCACACGGGGAAACTTCCTCAAAGAATCTCCCCTCACTCTGAGATTCTGACCTCTGGTCCCAGTTCTCCCACACGGGGAAACATCCTCTCAGAATCTCCCCTCACTCTGAGATTCTGCCCTCTGCTCCCAGACTCTCCCACACGGGGAAACATCCTCTCAGCATCTCCCCTCACTGAGATTCTGCCCTCTGGGCCCAGACTCTCCCACACGGGGAAACATCCTCTCAGAATCTCCCCTCACTCTGAGATTCTGCCCTCTGCTCCCAGACTTCCCCACACGGGGAAACATCCTCTCAGAATCTCCCCTCACTCTGAGATTCTGCCCTCTGGGCCCAGACTCTCCCACACGGGAAAACTTCCTCTGAGAATCTCCCCTCATTCTGGGATTCTGTCCTCTGCGCCTGTGGTGAATGTAACTTGGTCATTCACACTGAATCTTTGTAAGTGCAGTAGCGTTATCCGACCACTAGGGGGAGTAGCTCTGGGAATGCACAGGAGTTTGTACAGAGCTCCACCCGTGGCTCCCCCCACAACTCCTCCCCCTTGTGCTGCTGTATAAACACCCTTGTCCAGAGTCAGTCTGCAGTTCACCGAGAGTTCATCAACGGGTCACAGGCTGGCTCTGTAGTAAGTAGATTAAAACCACTGTTCATATCGCAAAGGACGTGTCTGGTGAATTGATGGTTCCATCAATTTAATCTACTTAAGAACAGTCAAGATCGATCATGGAATCGGCCCTCAAGCCTGGACGCCTGGAACTCGACCCACAGGATGCAGAGGCAAAAGAAATCTTCTCCCACTGGCTGCGGTTCTTTAAGGCCTACCTGGCAGAAGCGAGCTCAGCCGAAACGACAGAGGAACAGAAGTTAAGTCTACTGCACGTGAGGGTGAGCCACAGAATCTCTACGCAACTAAACTCGGCCGGTTCATATACTGCAGTGCTAGCGGTACTCGATAAGATCTATGTAAGGCCCATTAACAAAGTTTACTCACGCCATGTGCTCACGACTCGCTGCCAGCGGCTACAGAATCACTCGCCGAATTTTTAAGGGAACTCAATAATTTGTCAAATGACTGTAACTATCATACTCTCAGAATCTCCCCTCACTCTGAGATTCTGTCCTCTGCTCCCAGACTCTCCCACACGGGGAAACATCCTCTCAGAATCTCCCCTCACTCTGAGATTCTGTCCTCTCGGCCCAGACTCTCCCACACGGGGACACATCCTCTCAGAATCTCCCCTCACTCTGAGACTCCCTCCTAGGGACCAGACTCTCCCACACGGGGAAACATCCTCTCAGAATCTCCCCTCACTCTGAGATTCTGTCCTCTGCTCCCAGACTCTCCCACACGGGGAAACATCCTCTCAGAATCTCCCCTCACTCTGAGATTCTGCCCTCTGCTCCCAGACTCTCCCACACGGGGAAACATCCTCCCAGAATCTCCCCTCACTCTGAGATTCTGCCCTCTGGTCCCAGACTCTCCCACACGGGGAAACATCCTCTCAGAATCTCCCCTCACTCTGAGATTCTGTCCTCTGCTCCCAGACTCTCCCACACGGGGAAACATCCTCTCAGAATCTCCCCTCATTCTGAGATTCTGTCTCTGCGCCTGTGGTGAATGTAACTTGGTAATTCACACTGTATCTTTGTAAGCGCAGTAGCATTATCCGACCACTAGTGGGAGTAGCTCTGGGAATGCTCAGGAGTTTGTACAGGGCTCCACCCTTGGCTCCGCCCATGACTCCTCCCCCTTGTGCTGCTGTATAAATACCCTTGTCCAGAGTCAGCCTGCAGCTCACCGAGAGTTCATCAACAGGTAACAGGCTGGCTCTGTAGTAAGTAGATTAAAACCACTGTTCATATCGGAAAGCACGTGTCTGGTGAATTGATGGTTCCATCAATTTAATCTACTTAAGAACAGTCAGGATCGAGGGACTTCCGGTGTGCATCATGCAGTGAGTGTGCACACAGAGGCAGCTCCTGCCTAAGGTTGCAGAAAAGAGCTCTTTTTAGGGCAGCACGGGTTGGAATTTCGATGAAAAGGCGTGGGTGAAGGTTCAAGGAGTATTTTCCCCCAGGAATAGGATGTTTCTTGGTTATCAGACCCTCAGAAACAGTGCAAGATTTGTCTGAGCAGCAGCAAACAAAAGCCTCTGCAAGCATGCAAGCGGGAGAAGGGCCAGCTTATAGGTCTCAAGCTGACCTGAGGGCCTTTATGAAAGCTGAATTCTAGCAGCAGAGGGAAGAACTGTGAAAAGATCTCACCAAGGCTATTGAAGAAGCGGAGACGGACTTCCGGTAGCGGTGATGCGGAGCTAAGCCGCACGTTCAGTGGCTCCCACTATTTTCGGACTTTGGGGCTCTTTTAAGGGCTCGCAGTGGTGCTGTTTGGGCTTTTCCCAGTGGGGGAACACTCCTTCTCAGATTCTCCACCGGTGGATGGCCTGGACTAGGAGTGGAGCGGTCAGAAATTCGGCTTTGTAGCTCACCGCAGCTCCCGCTACTTAAGGACTTTTGGGCCGATTTGAAGGCCCCAAACGGCACTGTCTCAACGAATCCCGGTGGGGGAAGGTGTCTAGAGGAGCATTCCCCATAATTTATGGTGCTCACCCGGAGTGGGGCAAAGGAAAAAGCTGCAGCAGCACCCCAAGAAAAGCGGGGGAAGAAGGGCAAAATGGCGGCCGCCGGAACACCCGAGGACTGGTGGAAGTGGGCGCAGGAGCAGCAAGCCTCTCTTCTGCGCTGTTTTGCGGAGCTGAAGGCTGAGTTGCTGGACTCACTGAATGCGACTACCAACAAGCTGCTTGGGACCCAGGCGGCTCAGGAGGTGTCCATTCGGGAGTTTCAGCAGCAGGCCGCTGAGAGGGAGGAGGAGGCCGTGGTCCACGTGGGGAAAGTGGAGTTGCTCGAGGCACTTCACAAAAAGTGGCAAAACCGCTTGGAGGAGCTGGACGTTCGCACGAGGCGAATGAATTTGAGGATCCTGGGCCTGGCGGAGGGGCTGGAGGGGTCGGATCTCCCGGCGTATGTGACCACGATGTTGAGCTCGTTGATGGGAGCGGGGTCCTTCCATTTGCCCCTGGAGCTTGAGGGAGCCCACAGAGTGCTGGCCAGGAGGCCTAAGGCAAATGAGCCCCCGAGGGCGGTGCTGGTGCGGTTCCATCGATTTAGTGACCGGGAGTGTGTGCTGCGCTGGGCCAAGAAAGAGAGGAGCAGCAAGTGGGAGAATTCGGTAGTGAGGATCTACCAGGACTGGAGTGCAGAGGTGTCTAAGCGGCGGGCCGGGTTTAACCGGACGAAGGCGGTGCTGCATGCCAAGCAGGTCAGATTTGGAATGCTGCAGCCTGCGCGCCTGTGGGTGACATACAAGGATCGGCATCACTACTTCGAGTCCCCGGAGGAGGCGTGGGTCTTTGTACAGGCGGAGAAACTGGACTCACACTAGGGTCTGGGGACACACTATGGCCGTTGCTGTTTTCGCTGTTGCTGTTCTTCAACTTTGACGTGTTTTTTTAATGCTGCTTTTCTTTTTGCTCTGTTTCCGGGTGGGTTTGTCTGTTGGGTATGGGTGTGGGGAACGTTGGGGGTATGTGCTTTATATGTTCTCTTCTGTACGGGGCTGGGGGTTGGGGTGAAACTGGATTTTGAGGAGCTGCGTCGGAAGGGTGGGGTGTGGCAGTGTGAAAGCGCGGGCTTTCCTCTGGTTTCCCGCGCCGCGGGGCAGGGGGGCGGAGCTGGAGGTGGGGGCGTGGCCTCTACTGGTTTTCTTTCCCGCGCTGAAGCGGTGCCAAGGAGGTGTGGCAAGAGGGGAATGACCCCATGCCGGGAGGGGATGGGTTTTGGCGGGAGCTGCCGGGGTCAGCAGAAGTCAGCTGACTCACGGAAGTACCATGGAGGGTGCGTCGCGGCTAGGAGGGGTCCTAGCCTGCGGGGGGGGGCGGGGGGGGGGGGGGGGTGATACCCGGTTGCTGCTGGAATGGCCAGGAAGGAGCTGGCGTGGGCCGGGGGGGGGTAGAGGAGAGGCGTTATCGCCATGGGGAACAGGTCGGGCGGAGCGAGCTGGCCTGGGGCGAGCAGTCAATAAGCTATGGCTAGCCGGTGGGGGAGGGGGGGCGGGTTGCCCTCTGATTACCTGGAAGGTGAGGGGGCTGAATGGGCCGGTTAAGAGAACTAGGGTATTTTCTCATCTAAAGGGGCTGAAGGCGGATGTGGCTATGCTCCAGGAGACCCACTTGAAGGTGGCGGACCAGGTTCGTCTGAGGAAGGGGTGGATGGGGCAGGGTTCCACTCAGGATTGGACGCGAAGAACCGGGGGGGTGGCGATTCTGGTGGGGAAGAGGGTGGCGTTCGAGGCGGCTGAGGTGGTGTCGGACAAGGAGGGCAGATATATCATGGTGAAGGGTAGGCTGCAGGGAGAGAAGGTGGTGCTGGTTAATGTATATGCCCCGAATTGGGATGACGCTGGCTTCATGAGGCGCTTGTTGGGCCGCATTCCGGACCTGGAGGCAGGGGGCCTGATCATGGGGGGAGACTTTAACACAGTGCTGGATCCCCCACTGGCCCAGTCCAGTTCAAGGACGGGTAGGAGGCCGGCGGGGGCCAAAGTGCTGAGGGGGTTTATGGACCAGATGGGAGGGGTGGATCCCTGGAGGTTTGGGAGGCCGAGCGCGGGAGTATTCCTTTTTCTCTCATGTCCATATGGTTTATTCCCGAATAGATTTTTTTGTCCTGAGCAGGGGATTGATCCCGAGGGTGCAGGATGCAGAGTATTCGGCCATAGCGATTTCAGACCATGCTCCGCACTGGGTTGATCTGGCGATGGGGGAGGCGCGGGACCAGCGCCCGCTCTGGCGCCTGGATGTGGGGATGCTGGCGGAGGAGGAAGTGTGTAGGAGGGTCCGGGGAAGTATTGAGGGGTATCTGGATACCAATGATACAGGGGAGGTCCGGGTGGGGATGGTCTGGGAGGCTCTGAAAGCAGTGATCCGGGGGGAGCTGATCTCCATCCGGGCCCATAGGGCAAGGAGGGAGAGGAAGGAGAGGGAGAGACTGGTGGGGAAGCTCCTGGATGTGGACAGGAGATACGCGGAGGCACCGGAGGAGGGGTTGCTGGGGGAACGCCGTAGTTTGCAGGTCAAATTTGACTTGTTGACCACCAGAAAGGCGGAGACACAGTGGAGGAGGGCGCAGGGCGCGGTATATGAGTATGGGGAGAAGGCGGGCAGGATGTTGGCGCATCAGCTCCGCAGGCGAGATGCGGCTAGGGAAATTGGTGGAGTGACGGATGGGGGTGGGAATGTAGTGCAGAAGGGGACAGAAGTAAATGGGGTCTTTAGGGACTTCTACGAGGAACTGTACCGGTCAGAACCTCCGATGGGGAGAGGGGGGATGGAGAGCTTCATGAACAGGCTATGTTTCCCAAGGGTTCAAGAGGAGCTGGTAGAGGGGCTGGGGGCGCCGATAGAGTTGGAGGAGCTAGTCAGGGGGATTGGACAAATGCAGTCAGGTAAGGCGCCGGGGCCGGACGGGTTCCCGGTGGAATTTTATAAAAAGTACGCGGATCTGGTGGGCCCCCTGTTGGTGCGAGCCTTCAATGAGGCATAGGAGGGGGGGGCTTTGCCCCCGACGATGTCGCGGGCACTGATTGCTCTGATCCTAAAGCGGGATAAGGACCCCTTGCAGTGTGGATCATACAGGCCTATCTCGCTCCTCAATGTTGACGCTAAGTTGCTGGCGAAGATCCTGGCCACCAGGATAGAGGACTGTGTGCCAGGGGTGATACATGAGGATCAGACAGGATTTGTCAAGGGACGGCAGCTCAACACGAATGTGCGGAGACTGCTAAATGTTATTATGATGCCGGCAGTGGAGGGGGAGGCGGAGATAGTGGTGGCGCTGGATGCAGAGAAAGCGTTTGATAGAGTTGAGTGGGGGTACCTGTGGGAGGTGCTGGAGCGGTTCGGATTCGGGGAGGGATTTATCAAATGCATGAGGCTGCTCTATGCGGCCCCGATGGTGAGTGTAGTTACCAATGGAAGGAGATCGGAGTACTTTAGGCTCTACCGTGGGACCAGGCAGGGGTGCCCCCTGTCCCCCTTGCTCTTTGCACTGGCAATTGAGCCTCTGGCTATGGCGTTGAGGGAGTCAGGGAGGTGGAGGGGTCTGGTGCGGGGTGGGGAGAAACATCGTGTATCACTGTATGCGGATGACCTGCTGTTGTATGTGGCGGACCCAGAAGGGGGAATGCCGGGGGTGATGGAGCTGTTAGCGGAATTTGGGGGCTTCTCGGGCTATAAGTTAAATTTAGGCAAGAGTGAGGTATTTGTAGTACACCCGGGTGATCAGGAGGAGGGAATTGGGAGGCTCCCGTTTAAGAGGGCAGTGAAGAGTTTCAGATACCTGGGGGTGCAGGTGGCCAGGAGTTGGGGGACTCTCCATAAGCTTAATTTTACCAGGCTGGTGGAGCAGATGGAGGAGGAATTTAAAAGGTGGGACATGGTGCCGCTGTCGCTGGCGGGTAGAGTGCAGTCCGTCAAAATGACGGTTCTCCCGAGGTTCTTGTTCCTCTTCCAGTTCCTGCCCATCTTTATACCTAGGGCCTTTTTTAGAAGGGTGACTAGCAGCATCATGAGCTTTGTTTGGGTGCATGGGACCCCGAGGGTGAAGAGGGTCTTCTTGGAGCGGGGTAGAGATGGGGGGGGGGGGGGGGGGGGGCTGGCGTTACCCAATCTCTCGGGGTATTATTGGGCGGCCAATGTGTCGATGGTGCGCAAGTGGATAATGGAGGGGGAGGGGGCAGCATGGAAACGGATGGAGAGAGCGTCCTGTGGAGATACAAGCCTGGGGGCCCTGGTAACGGCGCCGTGGCCGCTCCCTCCTACGAGGTATACCACGAGTCCGGTGGTGGCGGCTACCCTCAAGATTTGGGGGCAGTGGAGGCGACATAGGGGAGAAGTGGGGGGCTCGATGGAGGCTCCGTTAAGGGGGAACCATAGGTTCGTCCCGGGGAACATTGATGGGGGATTTCAGGGTTGGCACAGATCGGGCATCAGACAGCTGAGGGACCTGTTTATTGATGGAAGGTTTGCGAGCCTGGGGGTGTTTTTGGAGGAGAAATTTGGGCTCCCCCCGGGGAACATGTTCAGGTATCTGCAGGTAAAGGCATTTGCTAGGCGGAAGGTGGAGGGATTCCCTTCGCTTCCCGCGAGGGGGGTGAATGACAGGGTGCTTTCGGGGGTCTGGGTCGGAGAGGGGAAGATATCTGATATCTACAAGGTTATGCAGGAGGCGGAGGAGGCGTCAGTAGAGGAGCTGAAAGCTAAGTGGGAGGGGGAACTGGGGGAACAGATCGAAGACGGGACATGGGCTGATGCCCTGGAGAGGGTTAATTCTTCCTCCTCGTGTGCGCGGCTTAGCCTCATCCAATTCAAGGTGCTGCACCGGGCCCACATGACTGGGACGAGGATGAGTAGGTTCTTTGGGGGTGAAGATAGGTGTGCCAGGTGTTCGGGGAGTCCAGCGAACCACGCCCATATGTTCTGAGCATGCCCGGTGCTGGAGGAGTTCTGGAAGGGGGTGGCGAGGACGGTGTCGAGGGTGGTGGGATCCAGGATCAAGCCAGGATGGGGACTCGCGGTTTTTGGGGTTGGGGTGGAGCCGGGAGTGCAGGAAACGGATGGGGTGGAGCCGGGACGATGACTATGTTTGTTTATTTAATTTAAATTTATTTTTAAGTTCTTCTGTTGTTCATTGGGGTTGGGGGGGTGGGGGATGGGATACATGCGTCGATACGGTCTGGGGGTGTTACAGTTATTATGGGTTATTTTGTTGCATTTCATTGTTTGTCGTTACGTTTTATATTTTCTGTAAAAAATTCCAATAAAAATTATATTAAAAAAAAAAGAACAGTCAAGATCGATCATGGAATCGGCCCTCAAGCCTGGATTCCTGGAACTCGACCCACAGGATGCAGAGGCAAAAGAAATCTTCTCGCACTGGCTACGGTGCTTTAAGGCCTACCTGGCAGAAGCGAGCTCATCCGAAACAACAGAGGAACAGAAGTTAAGTCTGCTGCACACGAGGGTGAGCCACAGAATCTCTACGCAACTAAACTAGGCCGGTTCATATACTGCAGCGCTAGCGGTACTCGATAAGATCGATGTAAGGCCCATTAACAAAGTTTACGCACGCCATGTGCTCACGACTCGCTGCCAGCGGCCTACAGAATCACTCGCCGAATTTTTAAGGGAACTCAATAATTTGTCAAATGACTGTAACTATCATACTCTCAGAATCTCCCCTCACGCTAGGATTCTGTCCTCTGCTCCCAGACTCTCCCACACGGGGAAACATGCTCTCAGAATCTCCCCTCACTCTGAGATTCTGACCTCTGCTCCCAGACTCTCCCACACGGGGACACATTCTCTCAGAATCTCCCCTCACTCTGAGATTCTGCCCTCTGGGCCCAGACTCTCCCACACGGGGAAACATCCTCTCAGAATCTCCCCTCACTCTGAGATTCTGCCCTCTGCTCCCAGACTCTTCCACACGGGGAAACATCCTCTCAGAATCTCCCCTCACTCTGAGTTTCTGCCCTCTGCTCCCAGACTCTCCCACACGGGGGAACATCCTCTCAGAATCTGCCCTCACTCTGAGATTCTGCCCTCTGGGCCCAGACTCTCCCACACGGGGAAACATCCTCTCAGAATCTCCCCTCACTCTGAGATTCTGCCCTCTGCTCCCAGACTCTCCCACACGGGGAAACATCCTCTCAGAATCTCCCCTCACTCTGAGATTCTGCCCTCTGCTCCCAGAGTCTCCCACACGGGGAAACATCCTCTCAGAATCTCCCCTCACTGAGATTCTGCACTCTGCTCCCAGACTCTCCCACAAGGGGAAACATCCTCTCAGAATCTCCCCTCACTCTGAGATTCTGCACTCTGCTCCCAGACTCTCCCACAGGGGGAAACATCCTCTCAGAATCTCCCCTCACTCTGAGATTCTGTCCTCTGGGCCCAGACTCTCCCACACGGGGAAACATCCTCTCAGAATCTCCCCTCGCTCTGAGATTCTGCCCTCTGGTCCCAGACTCTCCCACACGGGGAAACATCCTCTCAGAATCTCCCCTCACTCTGAGATTCTGCCCTCTGGTCCCAGACTCTCCCACAAGGGGAAACATCCTCTCAGAATCACCCCTCACTCTGCGATTCTGTCCTCTGGGCCCAGACTCTCCCACACGGGGAAACATCCTCTCAGAATCTCCCCTCACTCTGAGATTCTGCCCTCTGCTCCCAGAGTCTCCCACACGGGGAAACATCCTCTCAGAATCTCCCCTCACTGAGATTCTGCACTCTGCTCCCAGACTCTCCCACAAGGGGAAACATCCTCTCAGAATCTCCCCTCACTCTGAGATTCTGCACTCTGCTCCCAGACTCTCCCACAGGGGGAAACATCCTCTCAGAATCTCCCCTCACTCTGAGATTCTGTCCTCTGGGCCCAGACTCTCCCACACGGGGAAACATCCTCTCAGAATCTCCCCTCGCTCTGAGATTCTGCCCTCTGGTCCCAGACTCTCCCACACGGGGAAACATCCTCTCAGAATCTCCCCTCACTCTGAGATTCTGCCCTCTGGTCCCAGACTCTCCCACACGGGGAAACATCCTCTCAGAATCTCCCCTCACTCTGAGATTCTGCCCTCTGGTCCCAGACTCTCCCACACGGGGAAACATCCTCTCAGAATCTCCCCTCACTCTGAGATTCTGTCCTCTGCGCCTGTGGTGAATGTAACTTGGTAATTCACACTGTATCTTTGTAAGCGCAGTAGCATTATCCGACCAATAGGGGAGTAGCTCTGGGAATACTCAGGAATTTGTACAGGGCTCCACACTTGGCTCCGCCCTCGACTCCTCCCCCTTGTGCTGCTGTATAAATACCCTTGTCCAGAGTCAGCCTGCAGTTCACCGAGAGTTCATCAACGGGTAACAGGCTGGCTCTGTAGTAAGTAGATTAAAACCACTGTTCATATCGCAAAGCATGTGTCTGGTGAATTGATGGTTCCATCAATTTAATCTACTTAAGAACAGTCAAGATCAATCATGGAATCGGCCCTCAAGCCTGGACGCCTGGAACTCGACCCACAGGATGCAGAAGCAAAAGAAATCTTCTCCCACTGGCTGCGGATCTTTAAGGCCTACCTGGCAGAAGCGAGCTCAGCCAAAACGACAGAGGAACAGAAGTTAAGTCTACTGCACGCGAGGGTGAGCCACAGAATCTCTACGCAACTAAACTCGGCTGGTTCATATACTGCAGTGCTAGCGGTACTCGATAAGATCGATGTAAGGCCCATTAACAAAGATTACGCACGCCATGTGTTCATGACTCGCTGCCAGCGGCTACAGAATCACTCGCCGAATTTTATTATTTATTTTTTATTTTTTTAAATTTAGATTACCCAATTATTTTTTCCAATTAAGGGGCTTTTTAGCGTGGCCAATCCACCTACTCCGCACATTTTTGGGTTGTGGGGGCGAAACCCACGCAGACACGGGGAGAATGTGCAAACTCCACATGGACAGTGACCCAGAGCCGGGATTGAACCTGGGACCTCAGCGCCGTGAGGCGGTTGTGCTAACCACTAGGCCACCGTGCTGCCCTATCTCGCCGAATTTTTAAGGGAACTCAATAATTTCTCAAATGACTGTAACTATCATACTCTCAGAATCTCCACTCACTTAGATTCTGCCCTCTGGTCCCAGACTCTCCCACACGGCGAAACATCCTCTCAGAATCTCCCCTCACTCTGAGATTCTGTCCTCTGCTCCCAGACACTCCCACACGGGGAAACATCCTCTCAGAATCTCCCCTCACTCTGAGATTCTGTCCTCTGCTCCCAGACTCTCCCACACGGCGAAACATCCTCTCAGAATCTCCCCTCACTCTGAGACTCTCTCCTAGGGACCAGACTCTCCCACACGGGGAAACATCCTCTCAGAATCTCCCCTCACTCTGAGATTCTGTCCTCTGCTCCCAGACTCTCCCACACGGGGAAACATACTCTCAGAATCTCCACTCACTTAGATTCTGCCCTCTGGTCCCAGACTCTCCCACACGGCGAAACATCCTCTCAGAATCTCCCCTCACTCTGAGATTCTGTCCTCTGCTCCCAGACACCCACACGGGGAAACATCCTCTCAGAATCTCCCCTCACTCTGAGATTCTGTCCTCTGCTCCCAGACTCTCCCACACGGCGAAACATCCTCTCAGAATCTCCCCTCACTCTGAGACTCTCTCCTAGGGACCAGACTCTCCCACAGGGTGACACATCCTCTCATAATCTCCCCTCACTCTGAGATTCTGCCCTCTGCTCCCAGACTCTCCCACACGGGGAAACATCCTCTCAGAATCTCCCCTCACTCTGAGATTCTGCCCTCTGCTCCCAGAATCTCCCACATGGGGAAACATCCTCTCAGACTCTCCCCTCACTCTGAGATTCTGACCTCTGGTCCCAGTTCTCCCACACGGGGAAACATCCTCTCAGAATCTCCCCTCACTCTGAGATTTTGTCCTCTGGGCCCAGACTCTCCCACACGGGGAAACATCCTCTCAGAATCTCCCCTCACTCTGAGATTCTGCCCTCTGCTCCCAGACTCTCCCACACGGGGAAACATCCTCTCAGAATCTCCCCTCATTCTGAGATTCTGTCCTCTGCGCCTGTGGTGAATGTAACTTGGTAATTCACACTGTATCTTTGTAAGCGCAGTAGCATTATCCGACCAATAGGCGGAGTAGCTCTGGGAATACTCAGGAATTTGTACAGAGCTCCACCCTTTGCTCCGCCCTCGACTCGTCCCCCTTGTGCTGCTGTATAAATACCCTTATCCAGAGTCAGCCTGCAGTTCACCGAGAGTTCATCAACGGGTAACAGGCTGGCTCTGTAGTAAGTAGATTAAAACCACTGTTCATATCGCAAAGCATGTGTCTGGTGAATTGATGGTTCCATCAATTTAATCTACTTAAGAACAGTCAAGATCCATCATGGAATTGACCCTCAAGCCTGGACGCCTGGAACTCGACCCACAGGATGCAGAGGCAAAAGAAATCTTCTCCCACTGGCTGCGGTTCTTTAAGGCCTACCTGGCAGAAGCGAGCTCAGCCAAAACGACAGAGGAACAGAAGTTAAGTCTACTGCACGCGAGGGTGAGCCACAGAATCTCTACGCAACTAAACTCGGCCGGTTCATATACTGCAGCGCTAGCGGTACTCGATAAGATCGATGTAAGGCCCATTAACGAAGTTTACGCACGCCATGTGTTCACGACTCGTTGCCAGCGGCTACAGAATAACTCGCCGAATTTTTAAGTGAAATCGATAATTTGTCAAAAGACTGTAACTATCATACTCTCAGAATCTCCCCTCACTGAGAGTCTGTCCTCTTGTCCCAGACTCTCCCACACGGGGAAACATCCTCTCAGAATCTCCCCTCACTCTGAGATTCTGTCCTCTGCCCCCAGACTCTCCCACACGGGGAAACATCCTCTCAGAATCTCCCCTCACTGAGAGTCTGTCCTCTTGTCCCAGACTCTCCCACACGGGGAAACATCCTCTCAGAATCTCCCCTCACTCTGAGATTCTGCCCTCTGCTCCCAGACTCTCCCACACGGGGACACATCCTCTCAGAATCTCCCCTCACTCTGAGATTCTGCCCTCTGGTCCCAGACTCTCCCACACGGGGAAACATCCTCTCAGAATCTGCCCTCACTCTGAGATTCTGCCCTCTGCTCCCAGACTCTCCCACACAGGGAAACATCCTCTCAGAATCTCCCCTCACTCTGAGATTCTGCCCTCTGCTCCCAGACTCTCCAACGCGGGAAAACATCCTCTCAGAATCTCCCCTCACTCTGAGATTCTGCCCTCTGGCCCAGACTCTCCCACACGGGGAAACATCCTCTCAGAATCTCCCCTCACTCTGAGATTCTGCCCTCTGCACCCAGACACTCCCACACGTGGAAAAATCTTCTCAGAATCTCCCCTCACTCTGAGATTCTGCCCTCTGCTCCCAGACTCTCCCACACGGGGAAACATCCTCTCAGAATCTCCCCTCACTCTGAGATTCTGTCCTCTGCTCCCAGACTCTCCCACACGGGGAAACATCCTCTCAGAATCTCCCCTCACTCTGAGATTCTGCCCTCTGCTCCCAGACTCTCCCACACGGGGAAACATCCTCTCAGAATCTCCCCTCACTCTGAGATTCTGTCCTCTGGTCCCAGACTCTCCCACACGGGGAAACATCCTCTCAGAATCTCCCCTCACTCTGAGATTCTGTCCTCTGCGCCTGTGGTGAATGTAACTTGGTAATTCACACTGAATCTTTGTAAGCGCAGTAGCGTTATCCGACCACTAGGGAGAGTAGCTCTGGGAATGCTCAGGAGTTTGTACAGGGCTCCACCCTTGGCTCCGCCCATGACTCCTCCCCCTTGTGCTGCTGTATAAATACCCTTCTCCAGAGTCAGCCTGCAGTTCACCGAGAGTTCATCAACGGGTAACAGGCTGGCTCTGTAGTAAGTAGATAAAAATCACAGTTCATCTCGGAAAGCACGTGTCTGGTGAATTGATGGTTCCATCAATTTAATCTACTTAAGAACAGTCAAGATCAATCATGGAATCGGCCCTCAAGCCTGGACGCCTGGAACTCGACCCACAGGATGCAGAGGCAAAAGAAATCTTCTCCCACTGGCTGCGGTGCTTTAAGGCCTACCTGGCAGAAGCGAGCTCAGCCGAAACGACAGAGGAACAGAAGTTAAGTCTACTGCACGCGAGGGTGAGCCACAGAATCTCTACGCAACGATATGCAGGATCATATACTGCAGCGCTAGCGATACTCGATAAGATCTATGTAAGGCCCACTAACGAAGTTTACGCTCGCCATGTGTTCACGACTCGCCGCCAGCGGCTACAGAATCACTCGCCGAATTTTTAAGGGAACTCAATAATTTGTCAAATGACTGTAACTATCATACTCTCATAATCTCCCCTCACTCTGAGATTCTGTCCTCTGTTCCCAGACTCTCCCACACGGGGAAACATCCTCTCAGAATCTCCCCTCACTCTGAGATTCTGTCCTCTGCTCCCAGACTCTCCCACACGGGGAAACATCCTCTCAGAATCTCCCATCATTCTCAGATTCTGTCCTCTGCTCCCAGACTCTCCCACACGGGGAAACATCCTCTCAGCATCTCCCCTCACTGAGATTCTGCCCTCTGGCCCAGACTCTCCCACACGGGGAAACAACCTCTCAGAATCTCCTCACTCTGAGATTCTGGCCTCTGCTCCCAGACACTCCCACATGGGGAAACATCCTCTCAGAATCTCCCCTCACTCTGAGATTCTGCCCTCTCGTCCCAAACTCTCCCACACGGGGAAACATCCTCTCAGAATCTCCCCTCACTCTGAGATTCTGTCCTCTGCGCCTGTGGTGAATGTAACTTGGTAATTCACACTGAATCTTTGTAAGCGCAGTAGCATTATCCGACCAATAGGCGGAGTAGCTCTGGGAATACTCAAGAATTTGTATGGAGCTCCACCCTTGGCTCCGCCCTTCACTCGCCCCCTTGCGCTGCTGTATAAATACCCTTATCCAGAGTCAGCCTGCAGTTCACCGAGAGTTCATCAACGGGTAACAGGCTGGCTCTGTAGTAAGTAGATTAAAACCACTGTTCATATCGCAAAGCATGTGTCTGGTGAATTGATGGTTCCATCAATTTAATCTACTTAAGAACAGTCAAGATCCATCATGGAATTGACCCTCAAGCCTGGACGCCTGGAACTCGACCCACAGGATGCAGAGGCAAAAGAAATCTTCTCCCACTGGCTGCGGTTCTTTAAGGCCTACCTGGCAGAAGCGAGCTCAGCTGAAACGACAGAGGAACAGAAGTTATGTCTACTGCACGCGAGGGTGAGCCACAGAATCTCTACGCAACTAAACACGGCCGGTTCATATACTGCAGTGCTAGCGGTACTCGATAAGATCGATGTAAGGCCCATTAACAAAGTTTACGCACGCCATGTGTTCACGACTCATTGCCAGCGGCTACAGAATAACTCGCCGAATTTTTAAGTGAAATCGATAATTTGTCAAAAGACTGTAACTATCATACTCTCAGAATCTCCCCTCACTGAGAGTCTGTCCTCTTGTCCCAGACCCTCCCACACGGGGAAACATCCTCTCAGAATCTCCCCTCACTCTGAGATTCTGCCCTCTGCTCCCAGACTCTCCCACACGGGGAAACATCCTCTCAGAATCTCCCCTCACTCTGAGATTCTGTCCCTCTGGGCC
>NC_052151.1:225010600-225064831 GCF_902713615.1 Scyliorhinus canicula | reverse complement strand
CTTGATCCTCTGACAGTGCGGCACTCCCTCAGTACTGACCCTCTGACAGTGCGGCACTCCCTCAGTACTGACCCTCTGACAGTGCAGCACTCCCTCAGTACTGACCCTCTGACAGTGCAGCACTCCCTCAGTACTGACCCTCTGACAGTGTAGCACTCCCTCTGTACTGACCCTCTGACAGTGCGGCTCCCTCAGTACTGACCCTCTGACAGTGCAGCACTCCCTCAGTACTGACCCTCCCACAGTGCGGCACTCCCTCAGTACTGACCCTCTGACAGTGCGGCACTCCCTCAGTACCGACCCTCTGACAGTGCGGCACTCCCTCAGTACTGACCCTCTGACAGTGCAGCACTCCCTCAGTACTGACCCTCTGACAGTGCAGCACTCCCTCAGTACTGACCCTCTGACAGTGCAGCACTCCCTCAGTACTGACCATCTGACAGTGCAGCACTCCCTCAGTACTGACCCTCCCACAGTGCGGCACTCCCTCAGTACTGACCCTCTGACAGTGCGGCACTCCCTCAGTACCGACCCTCTGACAGTGCGGCACTCCCTCAGTACTGACCCTCTGACAGTGCAGCACTCCCTCAGTACTGACCCTCTGACAGTGCAGCACTCCCTCAGTACTGACCCTCTGACAGTGCAGCACTCCCTCAGTACTGACCCTCTGACAGTGCAGCACTCCCTCAGTACTGACCCTCTGACAGTGCAGCACCCTCAGTACTGACCCTCTGACAGTGCAGCACTCCCTCAGTACTGACCCTCTGACAGTGCGGCATTCCCTCAGTACTGACCCTCTGACAGTGCGGCACTGCCTCAGTACTGACCCTCTGACAGTGCAGCACTCCCTCAGTACTGACCCACTGACAGTGCAGCACTCCCTCAGTACTGACCCTCCGACAGTGCAGCACTCCCTCAGTACTGACCCTCTGACAGTGCAGCACTCCCTCAGTACTGACCCTCTGACAGTGCAGCACTCCCTCAGTACTGACCCTCTGACAGTGCAGCACCCTCAGTACTGACCCTCTGACAGTGCAGCACTCCCTCAGTACTGACCCTCTGACAGTGCGGCATTCCCTCAGTACTGACCCTCTGACAGTGCGGCACTGCCTCAGTACTGACCCTCTGACAGTGCAGCACTCCCTCAGTACTGACCCACTGACAGTGCAGCACTCCCTCAGTACTGACCCTCCGACAGTGCGGCACTCCCTCAGTACTGACCCTCTGACAGTGCGGCACTCCCTCAGTACTGACCCTCCGACAGTGCAGCACTCCCTCAGTACTGACCCTCTGACAGTGCAGCACTCCCTCAGTACTGACCCTCTGACAGTGCAGGACTCCCTCAGTACTCACCCTCTGACAGTGCAGCACTCCCTCAGTACTGACCCTCTGACAGTGCAGCACTCCCTCAGTACTGACCCTCTGACAGTGCAGCACTCCCTCAGTACTGACCCTCTGACAATGCGGCACTCCCTCAGTACTGACCCTCCGACAGTGCAGCACTCCCTCAGTACTGACCCTCTGACAGTGCGGCACTCCCTCAGTACTGACCCTCTGACAGTGCAGCACTCCCTCAGTACTGACCCTCTGACAGTGCAGCACTCCCTCAGTACTGACCCTCTGACAGTGCGGCACTCCCTCAGTACTGACCCTCTGACAGTGCAGCACTCCCTCAGTACTGACCCTCTGACAGTGCTGCTCCCTCAGTACTGACCCACTGACAGTGCAGCACTCCCTCAGTACTGACCCTCTGACAGTGCGGCACTCCCTCAGTACTGACCCTCTGACAGTGCAGCACTCCCTCAGTACTGACCCTCTGACAGTGCAGCACTCCCTCAGTACTGACCCTCTGACAGTGCGGCACTCCCTCAGTACTGACCCTCTGACAGTGCGGCACTCCCTCAGTACTGACCCTCTGACAGTGCGGCACTCCCTCAGTACTGACCCTCTGACAGTGCAGCACTCCCTCAGTACTGACCCTCTGACAGTGCAGCTCCCTCAGTACTGACTCTGACAGTGCAGCACTCCCTCAGTACTGACCCTCTGACAGTGCAGCTCCCTCAGTACTGACTCTGACAGAGCGGCACTGGTCTGTCAACTGAACATTTTAAATCAAGACTTTACAGCAAATGGGGAATAATTTGCTGACACAGATTAAGCGTCTGTTCCCTTCTGGTCCATCTCTTCCGAACGACAGTTGATTTATTGTGACGGAGCTGTCAGATGCTCCAAGCGTTACGTATCTAACTCACCTGCCCGGCATCTGGGGGCCTCACCCACTCTGGAGCGGACATGACAGCGGATGGCGATGCCCCACGTAGTCGATCTGCATCCGAAAGGGGCTGCAGCTGGCGGCAGGTCGTGACCGAGCGACGGCGAGGGGGGAAGTGAGCGCTAACGGAGGGGGTGTGGGGATTGTGTGCGCGGGATTCCCAGGTGAGTCAGGGAGCGTTGGGCGTGGGTGAAGTCGGTGCTCACTGTTTATTTTCCGCTTCGACATTGTGACTGTCAGCTGAGCCGGACTGGAGCTGTTTACCGAGGTCAGGACTCAACAGCAAAGCTGGAAAAACAACCTTTCCCCAGGGAGATGGGATCACCGGGGATTAGGAGAGAGAGCGAGAGAGGGAGAGGGAGACGGAGAGAGAGAGAGAGCGATCGTCCTCCCTCAGGAACATTTCACACCAGCCCACAAACTAAATATTGCTCAGGGACAGCGCCCCCATTTCTGAGTTAGAAGGGTCGTGGGTTCAAGTCCCACTGAGGCACTATCAATGGGTCAGTACTGAGGGAGTGCTGCACTGTCAGAGGGTCAGTACTGAGGGAGTGCTGCACTGTCAGAGGGTCAGTACTGAGGGAGTGCTGCACTGTCAGAGGGTCAGTACTGAGGGAGTGCCGCACTATCAGAGGGTCAGTACTGAGGGAATGCCGCACTGTCAGAGGGTCAGTACTGAGGGAGTGCCGCACTGTCAGAGGGTCAGTACTGAGGGAGTGCTGCACTGTCAGAGGGTCAGTACTGAGGGAGTGCTGCACTGTCAGAGGGTCAGTACTGAGGGAGTGCCGCACTGTCAGAGGGTCAGTACTGAGGGAGTGCCGCACTGTCAGAGGGTCAGTACTGAGGGAGTGCCGCACTGTCAGAGGGTCAGTACTGAGGGAGTGCTGCACTGTCAGAGGGTCAGTACTGAGGGAGTGCCGCACTGTCAGAGGGTCAGTACTGAGGGAGTGCTGCACTGTCAGAGGGTCAATACTGAGGGAGTGCCGCACTGTCAGAGGGTCAGTACTGAGGGAGTGCCGCACTGTCAGAGGGTCAGTACTGAGGGAGTGCTGCACTGTCAGAGGGTCAGTATAGAGGGAGTGCTGCACTGTCATAGGGTCAGTACTGAGGGAGTGCTGCACTGTCAGAGGGTCAGTACTGAGGGAGTGCTGCACTGTCAGAGGGTCAGTACTGAGGGAGTGCTGCACTGTCAGAGGGTCAGTGCTGAGGGAGTGCTGCACTGTCAGAGGGTCAGTACTGAGTGAGTGCTGCACTGTCAGAGGGTCAGTACTGAGGGAGTGTTGCACTGTCAGAGGGTCAGTATTGAGGGAGTGCTGCACTGTCAGAGGGTCGGTATGAGGGAGTGCCGCAGTGTCAGAGGGTCAGTACTGAGGGAGTGCTGCACTGTCAGAGGGTCAGTACTGAGGGAGTGCCGCACTGTCAGAGGGTCAGTGCTGAGGGAGTGCTGTACTGTCAGAGGGTCAGTACTGAGGGAGTGCCGCACTGTCAGAGGGTCAGTACTGAGGGAGTGCTGCACTGTCAGAGGGTCAGTACTGAGGGAGTGCCGCACTGTCAGAGGGTCAGTACTGAGGGAGTGCCGCACTGTCAGAGGGTCAGTACTGAGGGAGTGCTGCACTGTCAGAGGGTCAGTACTGAGGGAGTGCTGCACTGTCAGAGGGTCAGTAAATTGGGAGAGGGGGAGTGTGCAGCGGGACCTGGGTGTCCTTGTACACCAGTCGCTGAAGGTAAGCATGCAGGTGCAGCAGGCGGTAAAGAAGGCTAATGGTATGTTGGGCCTTCATTGTGAGAGGTTTGGAGTATAGAAGCTGGGATGTGTTGCTGCAATTGTACAGGGCCTTGGGGAGGCCACAGCTGGAGTATTGTGGGCAGTTTTGGTCTCCGTCTCTGAGGAAGGATGTTCTTGCTCTCGAGGGAGTGCAGAGAAGGTTTCCCTGTCTGATTCCAGGGATGGTGGGGACTGTCACATGAGGAGAGATTGACCAGGTTGGGATTGTTCTCGCTGGAGTTAAGAGGGGGGCAATCCCGTACAGAGACAAATAAAATTCGAACAGGATTGGACAGGGCAGATGCAGGGGAGATGTTACCAATGGTGGGTGGGTTCAGAGCTCGGGGTCTGAGGAGTCAGGGTACACCGGTGCCGGTGCTGGTGGCTTGCCTGAGCATGGCCCCCCTACCCCCAGTTGTGTGCCTGCTTCCGGCAGGCTTCGATGGGGCCTAGTTGTGAACCATGCCAACTTGTCTCCGCTCCCCATTGTTGCTGCAGGTTTGGCTCCCGAAGGGTCGTCCGAGTTCCTGACAGCAACACAATCGCGTCTGAAAACGCACGTTATTACTTCCAATTCACAAACCCCGACTTTCTGGCTGTCCCTGAATGTTGAGGTTCAGTAAAAGGTAGACGCCGACATGCGGGTCACCTTATCTTCGTGTCAGTGTAACGTTTCCAGAATTATCCCAGGATCTCTCCCTCTCGATATAATGCATTTTGGAAGGTCTAATGCAGGTAGGGAATACACAGTGAATGGTAGAGTATTGACAATCAGAGAGATCTAGGTGTACAGGTCCACAGGTCACTGAAAGGGGCAACACAGGTGGAGAAGGTAGTCAAGAAGGCAGACGGCATGCTTGCCTTCATTGGTCGGGGCATTGAGTATAAGAATTGGCAAGTCATGTTGCAGCTGTATCGAACCTTAGTTAGGCCACACTTGGGAGTATCGTGTTCAATTCTGGTCACCACACTATCAGAAGGATGTGGAGGCTTTAGAGAGGGTGCAGAAGAGATTTACCAGGATGTTGCCTGGTATGGAGGGCATTCGCTATGAGGAGCGGTTGAATAAACTCGGTTTGTTCTCACTGGAACGATGGAGGTTGAGGGGCGACCTGATAGAGGTCTACAAAACCCTGAGGGGCATAGACAGAGTGGATAGTCAGAGGCTTTTCCCCAGGGTAGAGGGGTCAATTACTAGAGGGCATAGGTTTAAGGTGCGATGGGCAAGGTTTAGAGGAGATGTACGAGGCAGGTTTTTTACACAGAGGGGGTAGTGGGTGCCTGGAACTCGCTGCCGGAGGAGGTGGTGGAAGCAGGGACGATAGTGACATTTAAGGGGCATCTTAAATACATGAATAGGATGGGAATAGAGGGATACGGACCCCGGAAGGGTAGATTTTAGTTTTAGACGGGCAGCATGGTCGGCACGGGCTTGGAGGGCCGAAGGGCCTGTTCCTGTGCTGTACTTTTCTTTGATACCTCCAGCTGCAGACTCTCTCAATGTGTGAACATTGTCTCCCTCTGCTGTCAGCCCTTGGTGGGACAATGTCTGACATTCAAACGGAGCAGGTTAGGGCAGACCCGGAGGCGTGAGGCACACGGGATGGACTCCAGTGCCCGAGGGGCCCCGACCAAACAAGCGAGAGTCAGAACTAGCCCGTTGACTGCATGACCCTACATTCCACAGAATGTCTGGCCGGCAACGAGACCGATTCAACGCCCTGCTGCATCGGGGAATCTGTGACGTAGATAGTGTACACGGGATGCCTGCAGAGCAGAAGGAGGCCATTCAGCCCATCGGGCCTCCAGCGACCTAGGCCCACTCCCTCTGCCGCACCGTCGTCACCTCACCTAACCTCTTTGGACACTAAGGGACAATTTATCACGGCCAATCCACCCTAACCCGCACATCTTTGGACTGTGGGAGGAAACCGGAGCACCCGGAGGAAACCCACGCAGACACGGGGAGGATGTGCAGACTCCACACAGACAGTGACCCAAGCCGGGAATCAAACCAGGGACCCTGGCGCTGTGAGGCAGCAGTGCTAACCATTGTGCCACTGTGCAGCTTTACCTTACGTTTACACACAATGCTGGGAGTGTTTGATGGAGACAGTACAGAGGGAGCTTTACTCTGTATCTAACCCCGTGCTGTACCTGTCCTGGGAGTGTTTGATGGGGACAGTGTAGATGGAGCTTTACTCTGTATCTAACCCCGTGCTGTACCTGTCCTGGGAGTGTTTGATGGGGACAGTGTAGAGGGAGCTTTACTCTGTATCTAACCCCGTGCTGTACCTGTCCTGGGAGTGTTTGATGGGGACAGTGTAGAGGGAGCTTTACTCTGTATCTAACCCCGTGCTGTACCTGTCCTGGGAGTGTTTGATGGGGACAGTGTAGAGGGAGCTTTACTCTGTATCTAACCCCGTGCTGTACCTGTCCTGGGAGTGTTTGATGGGGACAGTGTAGAGGGAGCTTTACTCTGTATCTAACCCCGTGCTGTACCTGTCCTGGGATTGTTTGATGGGGGACAGTGTAGAGGGAGCTTTACTCTGTATCTAACCCCGTGCTGTACCTGTCCTGGGAGTGATTGATCAAGACAATGCAGTCTGTCCGTAGAATTGATACAGTGCAGAAGGAGGCCATTCGGCCCATCAAGTGTGTACTGACCCTGCGAGCACTCGACCGAGGGCTACTTCCCTGTCCTATCCCCATAGCCCCATGCATTGATCATGGCCAATCCACCTAACCTGCGTGTCTTTGGACTGTGGGAGGAAACCGGAGCACCCGGAGGAAACCCACGCACACGTGGGGGGAACTCATTGCTGCAATTTCCCAGCGTTGGGTGGCAACGTCCCGGTAAATCTTCCCCAATGAGATGACCAGAACTGCACGCAGTTGAGCTGGGGCCTACCCAACGGTCTGGTCCAATTCCAGCCTGTCTTCTCTGCTCCTATAACCTGCACCTCAGCTAATAAACCCACCCGCCTACTCCAGGGATTTGTGGACAGTCTCTCGGACTCCCTCACTTGCCTGCAGCCCCTCCCCTTTACTGGGGAACCCTTGACCTTGTCTGACTTCACCAAACGCGTCTCCCGGCTCAATTCCATTTGCCACTTTTCTGACCAGTCCATTGACGCGTTCCTGTGGCCGACAGTAACCGCCCTCGTTGTCAACCGGGGCAAGCGAGTCCTGTGTCGCCCACAAATTTATTCATCAACTTTTAAATTCAATTTGTCAATGTGCATCTTGTAGATGGGACACACGGCTGCCGCTGTGCGTCGGTGGGGGAGGGAGTGAATGTTTGTGGAAGGGGAGCAATCAAGCGGGGCTGCTTTGTCCTGGATGGTGTGGAGCTTCTTGAGTGTTGTTGGAGCTGCGCTCATCCAGGCAAGTGGAGAGTATTCCATCGCACTCCTGACTTGTGCCTTGGAGATGGTGGACAGGCTTTGAGGGGGGTCAGGAGGTGAGTTACTCTCCGCAGGATTCCCAGCCTCTGACCTGCCCTGGTAGCCACAGTATTAATGTGGCTGGGTCCAGTTCAGTTTCTGATCAATGGTAGCCCCCAGGATGTGGGGGATTCAGCGATGGGAATGCCGTTGAATGTCAAGGGGCGATGGTTAGATCCTCTCTTGTCGGAGATGGTCATTGCCTGGGGCTTGTGTGGCGTGAATGTAACTTGCCACTTGCCAGCCCCAAGCCTGGATATTGTCCAGGTCTGGCTGCATTTGGACACGGACGGCTTCATTGTCTGAGGAATCGGGAATGGTGCTGAACATTGTGCAGCCATCCGCAAACATCCCCACTTCTGAATGAAATGAATGAATGAAAATCGCTTATCATCACAAGTAGGCTTCAAATGAAGTTACTGTGATGTCGGCACATTCCGGCGCCTGTTCGGGGAGGCTGGTACGGGAATCGAACCGTGCTGCTGGCCTGCCTTGGTCTGCTTTCAAAGCCAGCGATTTAGCCCAGTGTGCTAAACAGCCCCTGACCTGACGATGGGAGGAAGGTCATTGATGAAGGAGCGGATGATGGTTGGGCCTGGGTTATGGGGATAGGGTGGAGGTGTGGTGCTTGGGTAGGGTGCTCTTTCCAAGAGCCGGTGCAGACTCGATGGGCCGAATGGCCTCCTTCTGCACTGTAAATTCTATAAATTCTATGAAATTCCAGAGCTTCGGCCCCAAGCAGCTGCACTGTCAGAGTGTCAGTACTGAGGGAGTGCCGCACTGTCAGAGGGTCAGTACTGAGGGAGTGCCGCACTGTCAGAGTCAGTACTGAGGGAGCCCTGCACTGTCAGAGGGTCAGTACTGAGGGAGTGCTGCACTGTCAGAGGGTCAGTACTGAGGGAGTGCTGCACTGTCAGAGGGTCAGTACTGAGGGAGTGCCGCACTGTCAGAGGGTCAGTACTGAGGGAGTGCTGCACTGTCAGAGGGTCAGTACTGAGGGAGTGCCGCACTGTCAGAGGGTCAGTACTGAGGGAGTGCTGCACTGTGAGAGGGTCAGTACTGAGGGAGTGCTGCACTGTCAGAGGGTCAGTACTGAGGGAGTGCTGCACTGTCAGAGGGTCAGTACTGAGGGAGTGCCGCACTGTCAGAGGGTCAGTACTGAGGGAGTGCTGCACTGTCAGAGGGTCAGTACTGAGGGAGTGCTGCACTGTCAGAGGGTCAGTACTGAGGGAGCGCTGCACTGTCAGAGGGTCAGTACTGAGGGAGTGCCGCACTGTCAGAGGGTCAGTACTGAGGGAGTGCTGCACTGTGAGAGGGTCAGTACTGAGGGAGTGCTGCACTGTCAGAGGGTCAGTACTGAGGGAGTGCTGCGCTGTCAGCGGGTCAGTACTGAGGGAGTGCCGCACTGTCAGAGGGTCAGTACTGAGGGAGTGCCGCACTGTCAGAGGGTCAGTACTGAGGGAGTGCTGCACTGTGAGAGGGTCAGTACTGAGGGAGTGCTGCACTGTCAGAGGGTCAGTACTGAGGGAGCGCTGCACTGTCAGAGGGTCAGTACTGAGGGACGGCTGCACTGTCAGAGGATCAGTACTGAGGGAGTGCCGCACTGTCAGAGGGTCAGTACTGAGGGAGTGCTGTACTGTCAGAGGGTCTGTAAATTGGGAGAGGGGAATGTGCAGCGGGACCTGGGTGTCCTTGTGCACCATTCGCTGAAGGTAAGCATGCAGGTGCAGCAGGCGGTAAAGAAGGCTAATGGTATGTTGGGCCTTCATTGTGAGAGGTTTGGAGTATAGAAGCAGGGATGTGTTGCTGCAATTATACAGGGCCTTGGTGAGGCCACACCTGGAGTATTGTGGGCAGTTTTGGTCTCCGTCTCTGAGGAAGGATGTTCTTGCTCTCGAGGGAGTCCAGAGATGGTTTCCCAGACTGATTCCTGGGATGGTGGGACTGTCACATGAGGAGAGATTGACCAGGTTAGGATTGTTCTCGCTGGAGTTAAGAGGGGGGTAATCCCACAGAGACTCATAAAATTCGAACAGGATTGGACAGGGCAGATGCAGGGGAGATGTTACCAATGGTGGGTGGGTCCAGAGCTCGGGGTCTGAGGATTCAGGGTACACCGGTGCCGGTCCTGCTGGCTTGCCTGAGCATGGCCCCCCTACCCCCAGTTGTGTGCCTGCTTCCGGCAGGCTTCGATGGGGCCTAGTTGTGAACCATGCCAACTTGTCTCCGCTCCCCATTGTTGCTGCAGGTTTGGCGCCCGCAGGGTCGTTCGAGTTCCTGAGGGAGTGCCGCACTGTCAGAGGGTCAGTGCTGAGGGAGTGCCGCACTGTCAGAGGGTCAGTGCTGAGGGAGTGCCGCACTGTCAGAGGGTCAGTAGTGAGGGAGTGCTGCACTGTCAGAGGGTCAGTACTGAGGGAGTGCTGCACAGTCAGAGGGTCAGTACTGAGGGAATGCCGCACTGTCAGAGGGTCAGTACTGAGGGAGTGCCGCACTGTCAGAGGGTCAGTGCTGAGGGAGTGCCGCACTGTCAGAGGGTCAGTACTGAGGGAGTGCTGCACAGTCAGAGGGTCAGTACTGAGGGAATGCCGCACTGTCAGAGGGTCAGTACTGAGGGAGTGCCGCACTGTCAGAGGGTCAGTGCTGAGGGAGTGCCGCACTGTCAGAGGGTCAGTACTGAGGGAGTGCCGCACTGTCAGAGGGTCAGTGCTGAGGGAGTGCCGCACTGTCAGAGGGTCAGTACTGAGGGAGTACCGCACTGTCAGAGGGTCAGTACTGAGGGAGTGCTGCACTGTCAGAGGGTCAGTACTGAGGGAGTGCCGCACTGTCAGAGGGTCAGTACTGAGGGAGTACCGCACTGTCAGAGGGTCAGTACTGAGGGAGTGCTGCACTGTCAGAGGGTCAGTACTGAGGGAGTGCCGCACTGTCAGAGGGTCAGTACTGAGGGAGCGCTGCACTGTCAGAGGGTCAGTACTGAGGGAATGCTGCACTGTCAGAGGGTCAGTACTGAGGGAGTGCCGCACTGTCAGAGGGTCAGTACTGAGGGAGTGCCGCACTGTCAGAGGGTCAGTACTGAGGGAGTGCCGCACTGTCAGTGGGTCAGTACTGAGGGAGTGCCGCACTGTCAGAGGGTCAGTACTGAGGGAGTGCCGCACTGTCAGAGGGTCAGTACTGAGGGAGTGCTGCACTGTCAGAGGGTCAGTACTGAGGGAGTGCTGCACTGTCAGAGGGTCAGTACTGAGGGAGTGCTGCACTGTCAGAGGGTCAGTACTGAGGGAGTGCTGCACTGTCAGAGGGTCAGTACTGAGGGAGTGCTGCACTGTCAGAGGGTCAGTACTGAGGGAGTGCCGCACTGTCAGAGGGTCAGTACTGAGGGAGTGCTGCACTGTCAGAGGGTCAGTACTGAGGTAGGGCCGCACTGTCAGAGGGTCAGTACTGAGGGAGTGCCGCACTGTCAGAGGGTCAGTACTGAGGGAGTGCCGCACTGTCAGAGGGTCAGTACTGAGGTACTACACAATCGCGTCTGAAAACGCACGTTATTACTTCCAATTCACGAACCCCGACTTTCTGGCTGTCCCTGAATATTGAGGTTCAGTAAAAGGTAGACGCGGACATGCGGGTCGCCTTATCTTCGTGTCAGTGTAACGTCACCAGAATTATCCCAGGATCTCTCCCTCTCGATATAATGCATTTTGGAAGGTCTAATGCAGGTAGGGAATACACAGTGAATGGTAGAACCCTCAAGAGATTGACGGTCAGAGAGATCTAGGTGTACAGGTCCACAGGTCACCGAAAGGGGCAACACAGGTGGAGAAGGGAGTCAAGAAGGCAGACGGCGTGTTTGCCTTCATTGGCCGGGGCATTGAGTATGAGAATTGGCAAGTCATGTTGCAGCTGTATAGAACCTTAGTTAGGCCACACTTGGAGTACAGTGTTCAATTCTGGTCGCCACACTACCAGAAGGATGTGGAGGCTTCAGAGAGGGTGCAGAAGAGATTTACCAGGATGTTGCCTGGTATGGAGGGCATTAGCTATGAGGAGCGGTTGAATAAACTCGGTTTGTTCTCACTGGAACGACGGAGGTTGAGGGGCGACCTGATAGAGGTCTACAAAATTAGGAGGGGCGTAGACAGAGTGGATAGTTAGAGGCTTTTCCCCAGGGTAGAGGGGTCAATTACTCGGGGGCATAGGTTTAAGGTGCGAGGGGCAAGGTTGAGAGGAGATGGACGAGGCAAGTTTATTACACAGAGGGTAGTGGGTGCCTGGAACTCGCTGCCGAAGGAGGTGGTGGAAGCAGGGACAATAGTGACATTTAAGGGGCATCTTGACAAATACATGAATAGGATGGGAATAGAGGGATACGGACCCAGGAAGTGTAGGAGATTTTAGTTTAGACGGGCAGCATGGTCAGCACAGGCTGGGAGGGCCGAAGGGCCTGTTCCTGTGCTGTACGTTTCTTTGATATCTCCAGCTGCAGACTCTCTCAATGTGTGTACATTGTCTCCCTCTGCTGTCAGCCCTTGGTGGGACAATGTCTGACATTCAAACGGAGCAGGTTAGGGCAGACCCGGAGGCGTGAGGCACACGGGATGGACTCCAGTGCCCGAGGGGCCCCGGCCAAACAAGCGAGAGTCAGAACTAGCCCGTTGACTGCATGACCCTACATTCCACAGTCTGGCCGGCAACGAGACCGATTCAACACCCTGCTGCATCGGGGAATGTTTGACGTAGATAGTGTACACGGGATGCCTGCAGAGCAGAAGGAGGCCATTCAGCCCATCGGGCCTCCAGTGACCTAGGCCCACTCCCTCTGCCGCACCGTCGTCACCTCACCTAACCTCTTTGGACACTAAGGGACAGTTTAACACGGTCAATCCACCTAACCTGCACATCTTTGAACACTAAGGGACAATTTAACACGGTCAATCCACCTAACCTGCACATCTTTGGACACTAAGGGATAATTTAACACGGCCAATCCACCAAACCTGTACATCTTTGGACACTAAGGGACAATTTAACACGGCCAATTCACCTAACCTGCACATCTTTGGACTGTGGGAGGAAACCGGAGCACCCGGAGGAAACCCACGCACACACGGGGAGGACGTGCAGACTCCGCACAGACAGTGACCCAAGCCGGGAATCAAACCTGGGACCCTGGTGCTGTGAGGCAGTAGTGCTAACCACTGTGCCACTGTGAAGCTTTACCTTACGTTTACACACAATGCTGGGAGTGTTTGATGGAGACAGTACAGAGGGAGCTTTACTCTGTATCTAACCCTGTGCTGTACCTGTCCTGGGAGTGTTTGATGGGGACAGTGTAGAGGGAGCTTTACTCTGTATCTAACCCCGTGCTGTACCTGTCCTGGGAGTGTTTGATGGAGACAGTGGACGGAGCTTTACTCTGTATCTAACCCCGTGCTGTACCTGTCCTGGGAGTGTTTGATGGGGACAGTGCAGAGGGAGCTTTACTCTGTATCTAACCCCGTGCTGTACCTGTCCTGGGAGTGTTTGATGGGGACAGTGTAGAGGGAGCTTTACTCTGTATCTAACCCCGTGCTGTATCTGTCCTGGGAGTGTTTGATGGGGACAGTGTAGAGGGAGCTTTACTCTGTATCTAACCCCGTGCTGTACCTGTCCTGGGACTGTTTGATGGGGACAGTGTAGAGGGAGCTTTACTCTGTATCTAACCCCGTGCTGTACCTGTCCTGGGAGTGTTTGATGGGGACAGTGTAGAAAGAGCTTTACTCTGTATCTAACCCCGTGCTGTCCCTGTCCTGGGAGTGTTTGATGGGGACAGTGTAGAGGGAGCTTTACTCTGTATCTAACCCCGTGCTGTACCTGTCCTGGGAGTGTTTGATGCGGACAGAGTAGAGGGAGCTTTACTCTGTATCTAACCCCGTGCTGTACCTGTCCTGGGAGTGATTGATGGGGACAGTGTAGAGGGAGCTTTACTCTGTATCTAACCCTGTGCTGTACCTGTCCTGGGAGTGTTTGATGCGGACAGAGTAGAGGGAGCTTTACTCTGTATCTAACCCCGTGCTGTACCTGTCCTGGGAGTGCTTGATCAAGACAATGCAGTCTGTCCGTAGAATTGATACAGTGCAGAAGGAGGCCATTCGGCCCATCAAGTGTGTACTGACCCTGCGAGCCTTCGACCGAGGGCTACTTCCCTGTCCTATCCCCATAGCCCCATGCATTGATCACGGCCAATCCACCTAACCTGCGTGTCTTTGGACTGTGGGAGGAAACCGGAGCACCCGGAGGAAACCCACGCACACACGGGGAGAACTCATTGCTGCAATTTCCCAGCGTTGGGTGGCAACGTCCCGGTAAATCTTCCCCAATGAGATGACCAGAACTGCACGCAGTTGAGCTGGGGCCTACCCAACGGTCTGGTCCAATTCCAGCCTGTCTTCTCCGCTCCTATAACCTGCACCTCAGCTAATAAACCCACCCGCCTACTCCAGGGATTTGTGGACAATCTCTCGGAGTCCCTCACTTGCCTGCAGCCCCTCCCCTTTACTGGGGAACCCTTGACCTTGTCTGACTTCACCAAACGCGTCTCCCGGCTCAATTCCATTTGCCACTTTTCTGACCAGTCCATTGACGCGTTCCTGTGGCCGCAGTAACCGCCCTCGTTGTCAACCGGGGCAAGCGAGTCCTGTGTCGCTCACAAATTTATTCATCAACTTTTAAATTCAATTTGTCAATGTGCGTCTTGTAGATGGGACACACGGCTGCCGCTGTGCGTCGGTGGGGGAGGGAGTGAATGTTTGTGGAAGGGGAGCAATCAAGCGGGGCTGCTTTGTCCTGGATGGTGTGGAGCTTCTTGAGTGTTGGAGCTGCTCTCATCCAGGCAAGTGGAGAGTTTCCATCACACTCCTGACTTGTGCCTTGGAGATGGTGGACAGGCTTTGAGGGGGGTCAGGAGGTGAGTTACTCTCCGCAGGATTCCCAGCCTCTGACCTGCCCTGGTAGCCACAGTATTAATATGGCTGGGTCCAGTTCAGTTTCTGATCAATGGTAACCCCCAGGATGTGGGGGATTCAGCGATGGTAACGCCATTGAATGTCAAGGGGCGATGGTTAGATCCTCTCTTGTAGGAGATGGTCATTGCCTGGGGCTTGTGTGGCGTGAATGTAACTTGCCCCTTGTCAGCCCCAAGCCTGGATATTGTCCAGGTCTCGCTGCATTTGGACATGGACGGCTTCATTATCTGAGGAATCGGGAATGCGGCTGAACATTGTGCAGCCATCCGCAAACATCCCCACTTCTGAATGAAATGAATGAATGAAAATCGCTTATCATCACAAGTAGGCTTCAAATGAAGTTACTGTGATGTCGGCACATTCCGGCGCCTGTTCGGGGAGGCTGGTACGGGAATTGAACCGTGCTGCTGGCCTGCCTTGGTCTGCTTTCAAAGCCAGCGATTTAGCCCAGTGTGCTAAACAGCCCCTGACCTGACGATGGGAGGAAGGTCATTGATGAAGGAGCGGATGATGGTTGGGCCTGGGTTGTGGGGATAGGGTGGAGGTGTGGGGCTTGGGCAGGGTGCTCTTTCCAAGAGCCGGTGCAGACTCGATGGGCCGAATGGCCTCCTTCTGCACTGTAAATTCTATAAAATTCCAGAGCTTCGGCCCCAAGCAGCTGAACAGGGCACACGGACAAAAATGATTTCAGAAAGCAAAAGGCACGTTGGCCGTTATTGCGAGGGAATTGGAGTACAAGAGTCGGGCCCGACTGGTAGTTGAGGGTTGGGGCCTAGTTGGGCGTCCGCACCCGGGGCCTGACTGGTCATTGAGGCCTGGGGCTGGCAGACAATGTAAATGTCCCAATCCCAGAGGACGACAGGGTAGCGTAGTGGTTAGCACTGTTGCTTCACGGTTGCAGGGTCCCGGGTTCTATTCCCGGCTTGGGGTCACTGTCTGTGCGGAGTCTGCACGTTCTCCCCGTGTCTGCGTGGGTTTCCTCCGGGTGCTCCGGTTTCCTCCCGAAAGACGTGCTGTTGGGTGAATTGGACATTCTGAATTCCCCCTCTGTGACCCGAACAGGCGCCGGAATGTGGCAACTAGGGGCTTTTCACAGTAACCTCATTGCAGTGCTAATGTAAGCCGACGTGTGACACTAATAAAGATTATTCTAAATTAGAGGGGATCAAAGGCGGCCCTCCCCTTCGAGAGCTGGGGCCTAGTTTGCTATTTGACATGTGGGACCTGACTGGTAGTTGAGGCTTGGGGGCCTAGTTAAGGGTCCAGGATCCAGGTGTGGGATCGGGCTGACGTCCGAGTTGGTCGAGCGGTCGGCCGTCGCACAGAAAGACGGCGCACAGCTCGAGGGAGTGAAACCATTTTATTCAGGCCCGAGGTGAGTGGTGCTGAACGTCCACCCTGGGTCCAGTGCCCGACTCGTTCATCAGGTCCAATCGATTCTTCCCGTCACTCGTGAAGCGGTTCCCCTTCAGTCTTTTGATCCAACGCGTAAATGGGGCAGAAATGTAACTCAATTAACAACGTCCGCACAGAAACATGAACACATTAGCAGGCAACGCAAAGTTATCCGCGTACATCTGACAATAATGAACCCAATATTCAAACCCTTGACCCAAAATCATTAAAACTCACTGTCCAGATGCTTAACTCGGGCTCTTTTGTTTGATGTGGGATCGCGCTGTGCCCAAATTTGATGCATGGCATCTGCTCCGTGCCTGTGCTTCAGCTCCACGTGAGCCTCCCCCCTCCTCTTCTCTACCTCGCTCCCGTCCACATCTCTTTCCGTTTCATGCCCGCTTTTTAATCAACCCCCCCCCCCCCATACCCCTCCCCCCCCCCTCACCCCTCCCCCTACCCCGCCGCCCGCTTTACCGCCGACACGATTCAACACGACCGGTCCGTCTGAGCGAGTTCCACATTGCCCCCCACTCTCCGGGTAAAGATGTTTCTCCTGTTACCAGTTACCGGCCGTGTACCACAGGGATCAATGCTGGCTCCTCTGCTGTTTGTGATTTTTATCAATGACTTGGAGGAGGGGGGCTTGTGGTAGTATGACTAGGGGTATCACGGTACCTTAGAAGTGAGCTGCTATTGGCGAAGAGGACTCGCTGCCCATTGGCCCGGGTAAGTCATGTGCCTCTCAGCCGATTGGCTGAGAGGTAGGTAGCTCCGCCTACAAGGCGGGGTATAAGAACCCGTGCTTCCCGGCAGTCGGCCATTCTTCTGTACGTCTGCTGCCGGGCACACATCTTGGGCATTAAAGCCTATCGTTTGGATCTCATCTTCGTCTCGTATCCAATTGATGGTGCATCAGGGCTGAAGGGTGGCTCAGTAAATTTGCTGATGACACCACGATTGGTGGAGTAGTGGATGAGGTGGAGGGCTGTTGTCGGCTGCAAAGAGACGTTGATAGGATGCATTGCTGGGCCGAAAGGTGGCAGATGGCGTTTAACCCTGATAAGTGCGAGGTGATTCATTTTGGTCGGACAAATTTGAATGCGGATGACAGGGTCAACGGCAGGGTTCTGAGGAATGTGGAGGAACAGAGAGATCTTGGGGTTCATGTCCACAGATCTCTGAAGGTTGCCACTCAAGTGGATAAAGCTGTGTTAGCGTTTATTAACAGGGGGCTTGAGTTTAAGAGCCGTGGGGTTATGCTGCAACTGTACAGGACCCTGGTGAGACCACATTTGGAGTATTGTGTGCAGTTCTGGTCACCTCATTATAGGAAGGATGTGGAAGCATTGGAAAGGGTGCAAAGGAGATTTACCAGGATGCTGCCTGGATTGGAGAGTAGGTCTTATGAGGAAAGGTTGAGGGAGCTAGAGCTTTTCTCATTGGAGCAGAGGAGGATGAGAGGTGACGTAATAGAGGTTTATAAGATGATGAGGGGGATAGATAGAGTGGACATTCAGAGACTATTTCCTCGGGTGGATGTAGCTGTTACAAGGGGGCATAACTATAAGGTTCAGGGTGGGAGATATAGGAGGGATGTCCGAGGTAGGTTCTTTACTCAGAGAGTGGTTAGGGTGTGGAATGGACTGCCTGCTGTGATAGTGGAGTCGGACACTTTAGGAACTTTCAAGCGGTTATTGGATAGGCACATGGAGCCCACCAGAATGACAGGGGAGTGGGATAGCTTGATCTTGGTTTCGGACAATGCTCGGCACAACATCGAGGGCCGAAGGGCCTGTTCTGTGCTGTACTGTTCGATGTTCTATGTTCCTGAAATCTTCTGTTTGGATTTATTATTAACTGGCGTGTATTAATGCCACCGCCCCCCACCGCCCCCTGCACCCCCCCCCCCCCCCCCCACCACCCCCCACCCGCACCCCCGTCACCATCCCCATCCACCATCCTGCGGTTCGCTGCTGCAAATTTTTGGGATGGTTGCCGCCCTCACCTGATCTCCTCCAGGTCAGGGCAGGCCTCGATGAGGCCCTGGATGCTGGTCACCGACCGGTCGGAGAAGAAGTTGCCCCGGAGGTCGAGCGAACGCAGCGACCGCTTGCCGCTCAGGCTGGACACGAGGCCCTCTGTGGCAAAATCCGTCAGGCCATTGGAGGCCAACCTAAAGGTGGTCAAGGTCGAGGCCGATCAGGCAAAAAGGCAATGCTTGTAACTGGCACCCAGCGTGTGTGGGACTGAGTCACCACTACCACCGCTCGCCCCTAGTGCCCCCCCCCCCCCTCCCATCCCTGCAATACCACACTGTCTATCACAGCACTAGGCCAGAAATAAAGCCTGGGTATTTCCTGCTTTGTAAGTGTGCGTGGATCTCCTGCGTTACCACAGCGGGTGTGAGAGTTGAAAATAACTCGGCGCTGCAGGCCGCAAATGAAGCCTGGGCCTTTCCTGCTGGATGTGTGGGCCTCAACAGCACACAGCAGGTGCCAGAGCAGGCTAACTCGGCCACTAGGCCAAAAACAAAGCCTGGGCCTTTCCTGCTGGATGGGTGCTGAGCTCTGTTCCACACAGCGGGTGAGATACACTGGGCCGGAAATGAAGCCTGGAACTTTCCTGCTCAATCTGTGGGGCTCAGCAGCACACGGTGAGCGGGAGGTCAGGCACACGAAAGCAGCGAAATCTCAGGCTTTATTTGCGGCCTCGTGCTGAGTTAGCTGATATCTCAGCGCAGATGCAGCAGGAAAAGCCCGCAGGCTTCATTTGCGGCCTAGTGCCGAATTACACCTCCCTGACTCTCCCCACTCAGTCGGCAGGGGGTTAAATTTCAGGCTTACCCGAGTTTCTGTATCCGACAGTCGGATCGCCTCAGAGCAGTGCAGAGGTACTGAACTCCCAGGTCTTCCAGCTTATTGCTGTTCAGGTCAATGGCGAGCAGGGACGTGTTGGCGATGAGAACGGAGGAGAGTTCCGGAGCACAGGCGTCCGAGAGGTTGTTACTGTCCAAACTGTGGATGTCGGAGAGGAAGATGAGTAAAGAGGTGAGGAAAGAGGAGACAGTGATGGACAGTGAGAGAGAGTCAGGGGGGGGGGGGGGGGGTGAGGGAAGAGGAGAGAGACAGAGAGAGAAAGAGGGTGAGGAGGGAGGGGGAGAGAGAGAAGGCGTGGAGAGGGTTCTGAAAACAGGAAGGGGGTGAATGACGGGAGGAGAGAGGGAGGGAGAGAGAGAGAAGGGGTGGGAGAGAGAGAGGGCACGGCGGTAAGAGGGAGAGAGGGGGAGGATTGCGAATTGAGGGACACGAAAGCGAGGGGGAGAGATGGAGGGAAGGAGGGAGAAAGAGGGAGAGTAGGGAAGAATTGAGGAGAGAGGGAGGGGGAAAGTGGGGGAGAGAGATGGAGTGAGTGAAGAAAGAGAGGGGGGAAGAAGACTGGGATTTAGGAAGAAGGGAAAAAGGCACTAGCGAGGTGGAAAACAGATGGAAAATCAGTAAAAAACCTTCCAGGCGGAAGCAGACTGAGTTGGACACACGGGAAGCGATAGAGGCCGATCGACTTACTGTAAGGTTTGGAGTTTGCAGTCAGCTCTTTGCAGGGAGGCGCAAAGGACGATGACTCCAGCATCATCCAGCGCATTCACACCAATGTCCAACTCCAATAGAGAGCCAGACTCTCCGAGAAGGCAGGCCAGGTCCTCTGCACAGGCTCCTGTTAACCCATTCCCATTCACACTGCACAGAGCCAAGAGAGACAAGGTCACAAAGAAACACAGCAACAGGAGGCTGCCCCATTCAGCCCCTACAGCCTCTTACACACCCTCAGTACTGACCCTCTGACAATGCAGCACCCCCTCAGTACTGACCCTCTGACAGTGCGGCACTCCCTCAGTACTGACCCTCTGACAGTGCAGCACTCGCTCAGTGCTGACCCTCTGACAGTGCAGCACTCCCTCAGTACTGACCCTCTGACAGTGCAGCACTCCCTCAGTACTGACCCTCTGACAGTGCGGCACTCCCTCAGTACTGACCCTCTGACAGTGTGGCATTCCCTCAGTACTGACCCACTGACAGTGCGGCACTCCCTCATTACTGACCCTCTGACAGTGCAGCACTCCCTCAGTACTGACCCTCTGACAGTGTGGCATTCCCTCAGTACTGACCCACTGACAGTGCGGCACTCCCTCAGTACTGACCCTCTGACAGTGCAGCACTCCCTCAGTACTGACCCTCTGACAGTGCGGCACTCCCTCAGTACTGACACTCTGACAGTGCAGCACTCCCTCAGTACTGACCCTCTGACAGTGCGGCACTCCCTCAGTATTGACCCTCTGACAGTGCAGCACTCCCTCAGTACTGACCCTCTGACAGTGCAGCACTCCCTCAGTACTGACCCTCTGACAGTGCGGCACTCCCTCAGTACTGACCCTCTGACAGTGCAGCACTCCCTCAGTACTGACCCTCTGACAGTGCGGCACCCCCTCAGTACTGACCCTCTGACAGTGCAGCACTCCCTCAGTACTGACCCTCTGACAGTGCAGTACTCCCTCAGTACTGACCGTCTGACAGTACAGCACTCCCTCAGTACTGACCCTCTGACAGGGCGGCACTCCCTCAGTACTGACCCTCTGACAGTGCGGCACTCCCTCAGTACTGACCCTCTGACAGTGCGGCACTCCCTCAGTACTGACCCTCTGACAGGGCGGCACTCCCTCAGTACTGACCCTCTGACAGTGCAGCACTCCCTCAGTACTGACCCTCTGACAGTGCGGCACTCCCTCAGTACTGACCCTCTGTCGGTGCGGCACTCCCTCAGTACTGATCCTCTGACAGTACAGCACTCCCTCAGTACTGACCCTCTGACAGTGCAGCACTCCCTCAGTACTGACCCTCTGACAGTGCGGCACTCCCTCAGTACTGACCCTCTGACAGTGCAGCACACCCTCAGTACTGACACTCTGACAGTGCGGCACTCCCTCAGTACTGATCCTCTGACAGTACAGCACTCCCTCAGTACTGACCCTCTGACAGTGCAGCACTCCCTCAGTACTGACCCTCTGACAGTGCGGCACCCCCTCAGTACTGACCCTCTGACAGTACGGCACTCCCTCAGTACTGACCCTCTGACAGTGCAGCATTCCCTCAGTACTGACCCTCTGACAGTGCAGCACTCCCTCAGTACTGACCCTTTGACAGTGCTGCACTCCCTCAGTACTGACCCTCTGACAGTGCAGCACTCCCTCAGTACTGACCCTCTGACAGTGCAGCACTCCCTCAGTACTGACGCTCTGACAGTGGGACACTCCCTCAGTACTGACCCTCTGACAGTGCAGCACTCCCTCAGTACTGACCCTCTGACAGGGCGGCACTCCCTCAGTACTGACCCTCTGACAGTGCAGCACTCCCTCAGTACTGACCCTCTGACAGTGCGGCACTCCCTCAGTACTGACCCTTTGACAGTGCAGCACTCCCTCAGTACTGACCCTCTGACAGTGCAGCACTCCCTCAGTACTGACCCTCTGACAGTGCAGCACTCCCTCAGTACTGACCCTCTGACAGTGCGGCACTCCCTCAGTACTGACCCTTTGACAGTGCAGCACTCCCTCAGTACTGACCCTCTGACAGTGGGACACTCCCTCAGTACTGACCCTCTGACAGTGCAGCACTCCCTCAGTACTGACCCTCTGACAGTGCAGCACTCCCTCAGTACTGACCCTCTGACAGTGCTGTACTCCCTCAGTACTGACCCTCTGACAGTGCAGCACTCCCTCAGTACTGACCCTCTGACAGTGCAGCACTCCCTCAGTACTGACCCTCTGACAGTGCAGCACTCCCTCAGTACTGACCCTCTGACAGTGCAGCACTCCCTCAGTACTGACCCTCTGACAGTGCAGCACTCCCTCAGTACTGACCCTCTGACAGTGCAGCACTTCCTCAGTACTGACCCTCTGACAGTGCGGCACTCCCTCAGTACTGACCCTTTGACAATGCGGCACTCCCTCAGTACTGACCCTCTGACAGTGCGGCACTCCCTCAGTACTGACCCTCTGACAGTGCAGCACTCCCTCAGTACTGACCCTCTGACAGTGCAGCACTCCCTCAGTACTGACCCTCTGACAGTGCAGCGCTCCCTCAGTACTGACCCTCTGACAGTGCAGCACTCCCTCAGTACTGATCCTCTGACAGTACAGCACTCCCTCAGTACTGACCCTCTGACAGTGCAGCACTCCCTCAGTACTGACCCTCTGACAGTGCAGCACTCCCTCAGTACTGACCCTCTGACAGGGCGGCACTCCCTCAGTACTGACCCTCTGACAGTGCGGCACTCCCTCAGTACTGACCCTCTGACAGTGCAGCACTCCCTCAGTACTGATCCTCTGACAGTACAGCACTCCCTCAGTACTGACCCTCTGACAGTGCAGCTCTCCCTCAGTACTGACTCTGACATTGCAGCACTCCCTCAGTACTGACCCTCTGACAGTGCAGCACTCCCTCAGTACTGACCCTCTGACAGTGCGGCACTCCCTCAGTACTGACCCTCTGACAGTGCGGCACTCCCTCAGTACTGACCCTCTGACAGTGCAGCACTCCCTCAGTACTGACCCTCTGACAGTGGGACACTCCCTCAGTACTGACCCTCTGACAGCGCAGCACTCCCTCAGTACTGACCCTCTGACAGTGCGGCACTCCCTCAGTACTGACCCTCTGACAGTGCAGCACTCCCTCAGTACTGACCCTCTGACAGTGCTGTACTCCCTCAGTACTGACCCTCTGACAGTGCGGCACTCCCTCAGTACTGACCCTCTGACAGTGCTGTACTCCCTCAGTACTGACCCTCTGACAGTACGGCACTCCCTCAGTACTGACCCTCTGACAGTGCAGCACTCCCTCAGTACTGACCCTCTGACAGGGCGGCACTCCTTCAGTACTGACCCTCTGACAGTGCGGCACTCCCTCAGTATTGGCCCTTTGACAGTGCAGCACTCCCTCAGTACTGACCCTCTGACAGTGCGGCACTCCCTCAGTACTGACCCTCTGACAGTGCGGCACTCCCTCAGTACTGACCCTCTGACAGTGCGGCACTCCCTCAGTACTGACCCTCTGACAGTGCAGCACTCCCTCAGTACTGACCCTTTGACAGTGCAGCACTCCCTCAGTACTGACCCTCTGACAGTGCGGCACTCCCTCAGTACTGACCCTCTGACAGTGCGGCACTCCCTCAGTACTGACGCCCGGGAGTGTCCGTCTGGTTTTATAGTTCAGTACTGTCCACACTCTCTGATGTTAACAATCCTGCTTGAGACTCTCCAGACTCTGTTATTCCCACCTTTAGCCACGCTGCCACCATGCCACACACTTACTCGCCACTTACTCCAAACTCTGTAGCTTGCAGTTCGTAGCCCCCAGCGCCCCACACAGGGTCTTGAGGCCTCTGTCTCCCAGGCTGTTCGCCCTCAGCTGCAGTTTCCGCAATGAGTCATTGCAAGTCAGGGCAGCTGAAAGATCTCCAGCACAGACCTCCGTCAGCCCATTGTTAACCAACCTGCAATTGAAACACAAATTATAATCAGATCCATCAGAGACGACAGCTGGAGATCCATTCAGCCCCTTCTCCAGCCTGTAACACAGGAACAGGAGGCCCCATTCAGCCCCTTCTCCAGCCTGTTACACAGGAACAGGTGGCCCCATTCAGCCCCTTCTCCAGCCTGTTACACAGGAACAGGAGGAGGCCCCATTCAGCCCCTTCTCCAGCCTGTTACACAGGAACAGGTGGCCCCATTCAGCCCCTTCTCCAGCCTGTTACACAGGAACAGGAGGCCCCATTCAGCCCCTTCTCCAGCCTGTTACACAGGTAAAGGAGGCCCCATTCAGCCCCTTCTCCAGCCTGTTACACAGGAAAAGGAGGCCCCATTCAGCCCCTTCTCCAGCCTGTTACACAGGAAAAGGAGGCCCCATTCGGCCCCTTCTCCAGCCTGTTACACAGGAAAAGGAGGCCCCATTCAGCCCCTTCTCCAGCCTGTTATACAGGAACAGGAGGAGGCCCCATTCAGCCCCTTCTCCAGCCTGTTACACAGGAACAGGAGGCCCCATTCAGCACCTTCTCCAGCCTGTTACACAGGAACAGGGGAGGCCCCATTCAGCCCCTTCTCCAGCCTGTTATACAGGAACAGGGGGAGGCCCCATTCAGCCCCTTCGCCAGCCTGTTACACAGGAACAGGAGGAGGCCCCATTCAGCCCCTTCTCCAGCCTGTTACACAGGAACAGGAGGCCCCATTCAGCCCCTTCTCCAGCCTGTTACACAGGAACAGGAGGCCCCATTCAGCCCCTTCTCCAGCCTGTTACACAGGAACAGGAGGCCCCATTCAGCCCCTTCTCCAGCCTGTTACACAGGAACAGGAGGAGGCCCCATTCAGCCCCTTCTCCAGCCTGTTACACAGGAACAGGAGGCCCCATTCAGCCCCTTCTCCAGCCTGTTACACAGGAACAGGAGTCCCCATTCAGCCCCTTCTCCAGCCTGTTACACAGGAACAGGAGGAGGCCCCATTCAGCCCCTTCTCCAGCCTGTTACACAGGGACAGGAGGCCCCATTCAGCCCCTTCTCCAGCCTGTTACACAGGAACAGGAGGGGGCCCCATTCAGCCCCTTCTCCAGCCTGTTACACAGGAACAGGAGGAGGCCCCATTCAGCCCCTTCTCCTGCCTGTTACACAGGAACAGGAGGCCCCATTCAGCCCCTTCTCCAGCCTGTTACACAGGAACAGGAGGCCCCATTCAGCCCCTTCTCCAGCCTGTTACACAGGAACAGGAGCAGGCCCCATTCAGCCCCTTCACCAGCCTGTTACACTGGAACAGGAGGAGGCCCCATTCAGCCCCTTCACCAGCCTGTTACACTGCTTTACAAAATTGTAATTCAGAAAAAACCCCAAGATATCCCAGATTCCGACCACCTTTCCCGACTCCATCCCTGAGCCCGCCCATTCCCACCTCCAGCCCCTACAACTCTCCCCATCTCTGTAACCTCCTCCAGCCCCGACAACCCTCCCTATCTCTGTAACCTCCTCCAGCCCCTACAACTCTCCCCATCTCTGTAACCTCCTCCAGCCCCTACAACCCTCCCTATCTCTGTAACCTCCTCCAGCCCTCCCTATCTCTGTAACCTCCTCTAGCCCCGACGACCTTCCCTATCTCTGTAACCTCCTCCAGCCCCTACAACCCTCCCTATCTCTGTAACCCCCTCCAGCCCCCACAACCCTCTCTATCTCTGTAACCTCCTCCAGCTCCTACAACCCTCCCCATCTCTGTAACCCCCTCCAGCCCCTCGAACCCTCCCTATCTCTGTAACCTCCTCCAGCCCCCACAACCCTCTCTATCTCTGTAACCTCGTCCAGCTCCTACACCCCTCCCTATCTCTGTTACCTCCTCCAGCCCCCTACAACCCTCCCTATCTCTGTAACCTCCTCCAGCCCCTACAACCCTCCCTATCTGTAACCTCCTCCGGCCCCTACAACCCTCCCTATCTCTGTAACCTCCTCCAGCCCCTTAAACCCTCCTTATCTCTGTAACCTCCTCCAGCCCCTACAACCCTCCCTATCTCTGTAACCTTTAAGACCCCCTGAAGACCATCCTCTTAGTCCAGGCTGTTTTTTGACAATGCGACCCCTGAATCAAGGGGCACCTTCCTGCATTAAACCGAGTTATCCTCAAGCTGAATGAACCATTAGTTGGGGCCTCCGTTGGAGTATCGTGTCCGCTCTGGGCGACCACATATTAGGATGGATGTTGAGGCCTCGGTGATTGGTCTCGTTCTCCTCAGAGCGGGCCAGGTTGAGGCGGAGATTGATTGGAGGGGCGTTGGAAATCAGGGAGGGCGGGGTCATTGGGGTGGGGGGGTGGGGGGGGGGAGCCGTTCCCACCGGCGAAAGCAGCAACGTCCTCCTGTGGCGAACCTTACTCCCGCTGCCAGAGTTCTGGATTAGGGGCGCCTGAGGCCGCAGCGGAGGCCGGTTCAACTGCGGCTTTCGCACCGGGAATGGGATCTTCGGGCCTGTTTTCCGGGGTCGCCCAGCCGGACGAGATTTCCCACTCCCGCCGCTGGCCAATGAGATTTCCCGTTGAAGCTGCCCCCCCACCTCCCCCCCAGCACTGTTGGGAATCCCACAGGAAGAGAAAATCCCCCCCCCCCCAAAAAAACGAGAGTTCCAACTCCCGGAGAATCCCGGCCATGAACCTGGAAAGGGAAAAGAAGTTTCGGGATGGAGGGGGTGTGGTTGGGGGGGGGGGGGGGGGGGGGGTGAGGGGCTTGATTGTTTGGAACTTACCCGACCATCTGCAGCTTACACTTGGGTTTCTTCAAAGCCGCCGCCAGGAACGCGACCCCTGGGTCACCCAGTTTGACGTTGTTCAGCCTGAGGGCAACAGAAAGAGGGGGTGACTCTGAGGACGCACAGGTTCTGTCCCATCCAGTTCCCCCCCCCCCCCCCCAAACCCTGCCAGGAAATTAGCCCACCCACACCCCCCCATGCTCATGCAGGGAGAGAGAGTTGGCATGAATACGCGATGTCGCTGGGTGACGTGAACCCTGACCGAATCCCGGGCCTGCTCGACGTGGTTCAGGATTCGAAGAGGCCTTACCCCCATCCCCCGTCCACCACCCCCCCCCCCCCCCCCCCCCCCCACCCCCCCCCCACCCCCCCCCCCAATGTCCCCAGAGTGGGTTACGGATGTTTAGTCAGACTATCCGCCCTCGCCTCATCAAATGAGGGCCCGAGTTAAGCAGGAAAGCCCCGATCACTTTCATCCTACCACCCCTAGGCTCAGGAGGCGTGAAGCAGGCCTCACAGCCTGAGTGCAAGGCCAGTTCCATTTCCAACCAAGGGGAGGAGAACATTTCTTATTTCAGAGTGTTGTGAGTTATGACAGGAAATAGGGAGTAAAGCACTCGGCCCCCTCAAGCCTGCACCCCCCCCCCCTCCCCCATTTAATACGATCAAGGCGCATCCTTAATTTCAGCTAAGGCTGAGTGAATAGGCTGAGGCTGAAACCGAGCAGGCTAAGGCCTAGTGAGCAGGCTGAGGCCCAGTGAGCAGGCTGAGGCCTAGTGAGCAGGCTGAGGCTGAAACCGAGCAGGCTGAGGCCTAGTGAGCAGGCTGAGGCCTAGTGAGCAGGCTGAGGCTGAAACCGAGCAGGCTGAGGCCTAGTGAGCAGGCTGAGGCTGAAACAGAGCAGGCTGAGGCCTAGTGAGCAGGCTGAGGCCTAGTGAGCAGGCTGAGGCCCAGTGAGCAGGCTGAGGACTATAGCAAGCAGACTGGGGCCTAGTGAGCAGGCTGAGGCCCAGTGGGCAGGCTGAGGGTTATAGCAAGCAGACTGAGGCCTAGTGAGCAGGCTGAGGGTTATAGCAAGCAGGCTGGCCCAGTGAGCAGGCTGAGGCCTAGTGAGCAGGCTGAGGCCTAGTGAGCAGGCTGCAGACTATAAAAAGCAAGTTAAGGCTTAGAGAGCAGGCCAAAATCTAGTGAGCAGATTTGAGGTCTGTGGCGAAGCGTGCTGAGGCCTAATGAAAATGAAAATCGCTTATTGTCACGAGTAGGCTTCAATGAAGTTACTGTGAAAAGCCCCTAGTCGCCACATTCTGGTGCCTGTTTGGGGAGGCTGGTACGGGAATTGAACCGTGCTGCTGGCCTGCTTGGTCTGCTTTAAAAGCCAGCGATTTAGCCCTGTGTGCTAAACCAGCCCCTAGCCTAATAGGCAGGCTGAGGCCCATGGGGAGCAGGCCAAGGACTAGTGAACTAGCTGTGGATTTTGCAAGCAGGTTAAGGCCTAGTGAGCAGGCTATGGCCCATAGCAAGCAGGCCAAGGCCTAGCAAGCAGATTAAGTATAAAAGCAGGCTGAGGCCTAGTGAGCAGGCTGAGGACTATAGCAAGCAGGCTGAGGCCTAGTGAGCAGGCTGAGGACTATAGCAAGCAGGCTGAGGCCTAGTGAGCAGGCTGAGGATTATAACAAGCAGGCTGAGGCCTAGTGAGTAGGCTGAGGATTATAACAAGCAGGCTGAGGCCTAGTGAGCAGGCTGAGGATTATAACAAGCAGGCTGAGGTCTAGTGAGCAGGCTGAGGATTATAACAAGCAGGCTGAGGTCTAGTGAGCAGGCTGAGGACTATAGCAAGCAGACTGAGGCCTAGTGAGCAGGCTGAGGACTATAGCAAGCAGGCTGCGGCCTAGTGAGCAGGCTGAGGACTTATAACAAGCAGGCTGAGGCCTAGTGAGCAGGCTGAGGACTATAGCAAGCAGGCTGAGGCCTAGTGAGCAGGCTGAGGACTATAGCAAGCAGGCTGCGGCCTAGTGAGCAGGCTGAGGATTATAACAAGCAGGCTGAGGCCTAGTGAGCAGGCTGAGGATTATAGCCAGCAGGCTTAGTGAGCAGGCTGAGGACTAGAGCAAGCAGGCTGAGGCCTAGTGAGCAGGCTGAGGACTATAGCAAGCAGGCTGAGGCCTAGTGAGCAGGCTGAGGACTATAGCAAGCAGGCTGAGGCCTAGTGAGCAGGCTGAGGACTATAGCAAGCAGGCTGAGGCCTAGTGAGCCTGTGCACAAGCAGGTGGGTGAGCCAAGGAGACATACCTCAGGATCTTGCAGCGGTGGAAGGCAGGGCTCAGCCGGGCCAGGCCCTCGCTGGTTATTTGACAGTTCTCCAGGTCCAGCTCCTCTAGGGCCTCAGAGAGGTGGATGAGTGATGAGAGGACGGTGCAGTCCATGGAGGTGAGGCTCAGGGCCTGTTGGCAGGACTCCCGGCCCTCCCCGAGCCTGAGCACCTCCAGCGAGCCCAGGCTGGTCTGGACCAGCCTCTTGCTCTGTGTCTCGAGCAGCTCGTACAGGGCGCCCAGCAGGCCCAGGCCATTCCTCCCCCCCTTCTCCAGGATCTCGGCCTTCAGCCAGGCCGAAGCCTGGGTGGCGGTTCGGGCCTGCAGCTGGCCGAGGGCCTCTTCCAGGGGGCGGCCGGCCCCGGGGGTGGAGAGACCAGCCACGAAGCGCAGGAAGAGCTGGTAGCGGCCATCGGGTTGGCAACGGGCCTGTGTCAGGAGGGCGGAGATGTTGTCGCCCGGTGGGGGGGCCAGGTACAGGGCCAGGGCTGCCAGGAAGTCCTGCAAAGTGGGGTGGCGGAACGCGTGGACACTATCTGCTCCGTCACCCCGTGCCACGAGGACCTCATCCCCCACCAGGATCTCCGCAAGATAGCCCTGGGCAAACTGAGCGGCCTTGAGCCTGTGGGTGGCCAACAGCTCCCCAGAGAACAGGGCACTGCCGCCCCTGCCCAGGGCATCTAGTGCCAGTTTTCCCAGCTTGAAGAAAGTGTCCCGGGGGCTGGTGATGCCCCGGCCATACCCCCTCACCACCTGGAGCAGGTAGCTGGTCAGCAGTTGGGTGACGGTCTTGGGTAATGGGGGGGCCGTGGGGGAGCCCATGGCCCCTGGAGCTGCCCGGTTCACCAGGCTGGGGCCCAGTGAGGCAGCGGCCAGTTGGCAGGACATGGCCTCGTGGCCCATGGCTCCCAGCACCGGGCCCTGCCCATCCAAGTGGCGGAGGACCTGCAGGGCCAGCCGGGCATTGCCCAAGAACATCTCCAGGTGGGCGCTGCGCTCTGTAGCCGAGAAGCCAAGGATCGCGGCCCAGGTGTCCACGACCCGGGCCTCCTCCAGGTTTCGCAGGGCCGAGGGGCGGCCAGTGATGAGCACCGTGCAGCCGGGGAGCGTGGTGCCCCTCAGCAGGCCCCCCACGATGCCCGGGATCTCTTCTTTGCCGTCCTCCGTTCTCCCCCCTGAGCCTCCTCCCAAATCCAAGCAGGCCCCAAACTCGTCCAGGCCGTCAAAGGTGAAGAGCAGGTGCTCGGCCTGGCTCCACAGGGCGTCCACCACATCGGCCAAGTAGGCCCAGGCTTCCACCAGCAAGGCCTTCAGGCTGGTCCGCCTCCCGAGCCTGGAGTTGAGGTCACGGAAACGGAAGGGGAAGAGGAACCGAAACTGGGGGTAGGACAGGCCCGAGGCCCAGTCCCGGGCCAACTTCCGCAGGGCTGTGCTCTTGCCGGATCCGGCCACTCCCGCCAAGGCCGCCCTCAGGCCCCGGCTGACCTCCGACCCTTCGCGGCTGCTGCCAGACAGCAGGACGCCCAGGTCCAGCTGAGCGAGGGAACCGCCCTCCAGCGCTCGGAGACTCTCCTCCTGCACCCTCCACTTGTTGGACAGTTCATGTCCGATGGCCGGCCGAGAATCTGGGATCATATCGACAACAATGAGAGGAGTGTAGCTGTCAGCCAGAGGCACAAAGCGCTGCTTCCCTGCACGGCCTGGCTCGGAGAGAACATCCATCCACTCCGTCACCTTCAGCAAAGTCTCCTTGTGTTGCCGCTCGGCCTCTGCAATCGCAAGAGAAAAGGGAAAAATAGGATAAGACATTCCAAGGATGATCGTCCACAAGCCTCAGTACTGACCGTCTGACAGTGCGGCACTCCCTCAGTACTGACCCTCTGACAGTGCAGCACTCCCTCAGTACTGACCCTCTGACAGTGCCGCACTCCCTCAGTACTGACCCTCTGACAGTGCAGCACTCCCTCAGTACTGACCCTCTGACAGTGCAGCACTCCCTCAGTACTGACCCTCTGACAGTGCGGCACTCCCTCAGTACTGACCCTCTGACAGTGCAGCACTCCCTCAGTACTGACCCTCTGACAGTGCAGCACTCCCTCAGTACTGACCCTCTGACATTACAGCACTCCCTCAGTACTGACCCTCTGACAGTGCGGCACTCCCTCAGTACTGACCCTCTGACAGTGCAGCACTCCCTCAGTACTGACCCTCTGACAGTGCGGCACTCCCTCAGTACTGACCCTCTAACAGTGCAGCACTCCCTCAGTACTGACCCTCTGACAGTGCGGCACTCCCTCAGTACTGACCCTCTGACAGTGCGGCACTCCCTCAGTACTGACCCTCTGACAGTGCAGCACTCCCTCAGTACTGACCCTCTGACAGTGCAGCACTCCCTCAGTACTGACCCTCTAACAGTGCAGCACTCCCTCAGGACTGACCCTCTGACAGTGCAGCACTCCCTCAGTACTGACCCTCTGACAGTGCGGCGCTCCCTCAGTACAGACCCTCTGACAGTGCAGCACTCCCTCAGTACTGACCCTCTGACAGTGCAGCACTCCCTCAGTACTGACCCTCTGACAGTGCAGCACTCCCTCAGTACTGACCCTCTGACAGTGCGGCACTCCCTCAGTACTGACCCTCTGACAGTGCAGCACTCCCTCAGTACTCTGACCCTCTGACAGTGCAGCACTCCCTCAGTACTGACCCTCTGACAGTGCAGCACTCCCTCAGTACTCTGACCCTCTGACAGTGCAGCACTCCCTCAGTACTCTTACCCTCTGACAGTGCAGCACTCCCTCAGTACTGACCCTCTGACAGTGCGGCGCTCCCTCAGTACTCTGACCCTCTGACAGTGTGGCACTCCCTCAGTACTGACCCTCTGACAGTGCAGCACTCCCTCAGTACTGACCCTCTGACAGTGCGGTACTCCCTCAGTACTGACCCTCTGACAGTGCAGCACTCCCTCAGTACTGACCCTCTGACAGTGCGGCACTCCCTCAGTACTGACCCTCTGACAGTGCAGCATTCCATCAGTACTGACCCTCTGACAGTGCAGCACTCCCTCAGTACTGACCCTCTGACAGTGCGGCACTCCCTCAGTACTGACCCTCTGACAGTGCAGCACTCCGTCAGTACTGACCCTCTGACAGTGCGGCACTCCCTCAGTAGTGACCCTCTGACAGTGCAGCACTCCCTCAGTACTGACCCTCTGACAGTGTGGCGCTCCCTCAGTACTGACCCTCTGACAGATATTGTATCTCACGGTTGGGTAAAGAATGGTTTTGTTAATGGACTGTACCTGTTCAAATCTTACGTTGTCGATTCATTCGTGAGACCCGCTCTGTGCCTGGGTGGGCGAGCAATGATTACCCATCTCTAAATGCACCTCGGGGTGGGGAGGGTGGGGCGACCATTTCCCCTCTTCCCATCAGTGCTCGATTTGAGTGTCAGGGTCGAGGTTATGTTTAGGGTCAGGGGTCGAGGGGGTCACGGTTAGGCTTCAGGTCCTCCCCAGCCTCTTGGTTCAAGGTGAACAGCCAGGACCATGGGTAGGCTACGGATGGTGGTCCGCTAGGAGGGTCGAACGGTCAGGGCTTACATGAGGGAGGCAGAAGGCCAGGGTCGCGGGTCCGGGTTGGCGTGTGAAGGTTGCTTTCGGGAATTTTGGGGTTTGTAACTGTGACCCCTGCTGGCGTTGCATTGGGGCTATGGGAGGCCGTCAGTGGCAGAACAAGCCGGAGAGAGCAGGCAACGCCGGGAAAATTAGGCTTCATATTACTGAGGGCCTACCTTGAAGATCAGCCATGGCAGTAACTAACGTTGTGACCTCCACAAGCCAGGCGAGTTCAGGACAGTAAATGTGTTTCTTCCCAGTCACCAGATGCTGCCGATGACGTCCGTATCCTGCGCCTGTTCACCTGGAATGACAGAAGCGAACCGGTTGACCACAAGGCCTCAACTTATCTTTTCTCACTTCAGCACTCTGTTTTCCTGATGAAGATGAGACCTTGTCCTACCGTTCAACACAAGGCCTTTTCCTGTCTTTCATTGTAAACAGAGGGCTTCGGCCTACCTTTCTTGGTGAACACAAGGCCTTCCTCACCACCACCTGCCTGCTACCGCAAGGGGTTGGCCTACCTTCCTGGCGATCACCAGGCCTTGGCCGACCTGACCACGAGGCCTCACCTACCTTCCCCACTCCAACAAAGCCCCTCCCACAATTCCTCATTAACGGGAGGCCGAGCTGAGCTACCCTCCCTCATTGACAGGAGGCCCTCAGCCTCTCCTATCTCGCGAACAGAAGGCCTCGCGTCCTGTCTTTGCTCACCGACATGAGGCGTCGGCCGAACGTCCTCACTACCACACTTGGCTTTCCTCACGACTACAAAGCTTTGCTGACCCCTACCCCTCGACAGGAGGCACGGCCCTACCTTCCCTCAGGGCCTAGTCTTCAACCGCTTTTCCTCTCCATCTGACCACTGTTAGGAACGATTTGGGACTTTAAATCTAAGTTAGATATTTATTTATATATATTTACTGGTTGAGAAAGGTGGAAAAAGCTTTCATAAGAACTAGGAGCAGGAGTCGGCCATCTGGGCCCTCGAGCCTGCTCCGCCATTCAATGAGATCATGGCTGATCTTTTGTGGACTCAGCTCCACTTTCCGGCCCGAACACCATAACCCTTAATCCCTTTATTCTTCAAAAAACTATCTGTCTTTACCTTAAAAACATTTAATGAAGGAGCCTCAACTGCTTCACTGGGCAAGGAATTCCATAGATTCACAACCCTTTGGGTGAAGAGGTTCCTCCTAAACTCAGTCCTAAATCTACTTCCCCTTATTTTGAGGCTATGCCCCCTAGTTCTGCTTTCACCCGCCAGTGGAAACAACCTGCCCGCATCTATCCTATCTATTACCTTCATAATTTTAAATGTTTCTATAAGATCCCCCCTCATCCTTCTAAATTCCAACGAGTACAGTCCCCGTCTACTCAACCTCTCCTCATAATCCAACCCCTTCAGCTCTGGGATTAACCTAGTGAATCTCCTCTGCACACCCTCCAGTGCCAGTACGTCCTTTCTCAGGTAAGGAGACCAAAACTTTCAGTTACGTTTAGTTTTGGAAGTTGCTGGTGGGAAGTCTGGGATGGGAGGGGTGCTCCGATCGAAAAGGTTAGGGTTTCTTTTGGATTTGTTAGGAAACATGCCTCCTCAATGAGTCCTTGAAGTCAAGGGAAGAGTTACCAATCGTTCAGTGGTTTGCTGCTTTGTGGCGGGTGGGGGTGGGGGGGGGGGGGGGGGAGGAACACACAAAACACGCCCACGGATTTCCCAACGGTGCGGCAGGGAAACCCCATTGGCCCGTTCCCGGGACGGACAATCTTGCCCCCCCGTGCCTGCTCTGCAGTTGAAACAATAATGCGTTTAGAAGGTGTGTCTCAGAGACAGATACGAGCCTGTGGGCAGCACGGTAGCATTGTGGATAGCACAATTGCTTCAGGGTCCCAGGTTCGATTCCCGGCCTTGGGTCACTGTCTGTGCGGAGTCTGCACGCTCTCCCCCGTGTGTGTGCGTGGGTTTCCTCCGGGTGCTCCGGTTTCCTCCCACAGTCCAAAGATGTGCAAGTTAGGTGGATTGGCCGTGCTAAATTGTCCCTTAGTGTCCAAAGTTGCCCTTAGTGTTGGGTGGGGTTACTGGGTTATGGGGATAGGGTGGAGGTGTGGACCTTGGGTAGGGTGCTCTTTCCAAGAGCCGGTGCACTCGATGGGCCGAATGGCCTCCTTCTGCACTGCAAATTCTATGAAATCTGAGGGAAATTGCATCAAGTGAACACTCAAATATACGCAGGGGAAACGGTTTGCGACTGAGCCAGTGTTGAGATTGTGGTAAATCTTCACTTCGCGTTTTCGTTTTTGGAGGAAAATGTAACTGGTCTGATTAGTAAGTTTGCAGATGACACAAAGGTTGGTGGAATTGCGGATAGCGATGAGGACTGTCAGAGGATACAGCAGGATTTAGATTGTTTGGAGACTTGGGCGGAGAGATGGCAGATGGAGTTTAACGCGGACAAATGTGAGGTAATGCATTTTGGAAGGTCTAATGCACAATAGGGAATATACAGTGAATGGTAGAACCCTTAAGAGTAATGACAGGCAGAGGGATCTAGGTGTACAGGTCCACAGGTCACTGAAAGGGGCAACACAGGTGGGGAAGGTAGTCAAGAAGGCATGTGGCATGCGTGCCTTCATTGGCCGGGGCATTGAGTATAAGAATTGGCAAGTCATGTTGCAGCTGTATAGAACCTTAGTTAGGCCACACTTGGAGTATAGTGTTCAATTCTGGTCGCCACACTACCAGAAGGATGTGGCGGCTTTAGAGAGGGTGCAGAAGAGATTTACCAGGATGTTGCCTGGTATGGAGGGTATTCGCTATGAGGAGCGGTTGAATAAACTCGGTTTGTTCTCACTGGAACAACGGAGGTTGAGGGGCGACCTGATAGAGGTCTACAAAATTATGAGGGGTGTAGACAGAGTGGATAGTCAGAGGCTTTTTCCCAGGGTAGAGGGGTCAATTACTAGGGGGCATAGGTTTAAGGTGCGAGGGGCAAGGTTTAGAGGAGATGTACAAGGTAAGTTTTTTACACAGAGGGTAGTGGGTGCCTGGAACTCGCTGCCGGAGGAGGTGGAGGAAGCAGGGACGATAGTGACATTTAAGGGGCACCTTGACAAATACATGAATAGGATGGGAATAGAGGGATATGGACCCAGGAAGTGTAGATTTTAGTTTAGACGGGCAGCATGGTCGGCACGGGCTTGGAGGGCCGAAGGGCCTGTTCCTGTGCTGTACTTTTCTTTGTTCTTTGTTCTTTTGTGTGTGTAAGGATGTTGCAAGGATAAAAGGAATGGTCTCGATTTTGAATCATTTTCTGGTTCCCTTAAGATATTTCCTAACCTTGTAGCTTGGTGAAATATCTTTCCTGCTTGAAGGAATTCTACATGTTACAAGTACACCAGGGAAACCACTGTTAAAGATTTCAGTTAACTGACATCCACTGTACCCAAAAATGAAACAAAGTTAGGGTCCATTAAACCAGGTTTCACTCTGGGCTCTGACTTGTCCAGTCATTGGCTGGGATCTAAAAACTTTTGTCATGCGAGAGTACCTTTAAGAAATGGGTGTTTATCAGTGATGTCAGAGTGTGGGTGAAGCTGTCAGCTTTTTACTTTCATTTTAGGCTGTGTTTTAGTTCCGTTTTCAGAGCTGGATAGCTGCAGTCACAGCCAAAAGGTGTATTAGAGTCTCTCTCTCTGTAATCTAAAGACTGTAAATCGATCCTTTGGTGATTTAAAACTAATAACTGCTCTCAGTAGTGACTTTAGCTTGATGTGCTTCTGTTTAAAGGTGTTTTAAGTCTGATGCGACCATCAATTCACTCAGAGACACGAGTAGAAGTAAACTGTGGCTTTAATCGACTTACAACTGAGCCTGCCTGCGACTAGCTGAACTGAAGGCAGGCTCGCAAGACCGCAGCGCTTTATACTTCCGGTTGTGGGAGGAGCCATGGGCGGAGCCGAGGGCGGAGCCCTGTACAAACTCCTCATCTCCCCCTGTGGGCAGAGCCGCGCAACGGCTCACAGACGGAGCCCACAGGGACACAGTGATACACAGCGTGAATTTATATTATACATTCACCACATTCACCCCCTGTTAAAAAAATCAAGTCCGGTGGGGGTGGCAGATCTATAAGTTGAGTCGGTCCGGTGCTCGAATCATTCGCTGGGACCGGCGGAGCACCGGAGCTCCAGCCGCTTCGGATGGCTGTGTGCTGATGTCCGGCGTGAATCCGAGGCTGGACTCCGGGGGTGGGGGGGTTCGTTCCGAGCTTCGTTCCTGACCGGTGCGACAGGAGAAGGGGGGGGGGCGCAGGAAACCTGTAGGTGCCGGGGCGCTGGGCATGGGGGGTCGGGTGGGGTGTGGTGTGAGGGGTACCTCGGTGGTAGTTATAGTGGTAGATCCTGCAGGTGCCAGGTCCCGGAGGGAAACGGTGTCCTGCCGGCCGTTAGGGTGCTCGATAAATGCGTAGTGGGGGTTTGAATGCAGGAGTAGGACCCTCTCTCCCAGCGGGTCTGTTTTATGTGTCTGGACGTGCTTCCGAAGGAGACGGCCCGGTATCCTCAACAAAGATGGAAGCGAGGCCCCCGTGATAGTGCCCCGAGGGAAAACAAATAATCGCTCGTGCGGAGTCTGATTAGTGGCCGTACACAGGAGGGACCTAATTGCATGGAGCGCGTCGGGGAGGACCTCCTGCCAGTGGGAGGTCGGGAGATTCCTGGACCGGAGGGTCAGTAGGACGGTCTTCCAGACTGTCGCGTTCTCCCCCTCCACCTGCCAGTTCCCCCTGGGGTTATAGCTGGTAGTCCTGCTCGAGGCGATGCCCTTGTCGAGCAGGTACTGACGCAGCTCGTCGCTCATAAGGACGAACCCCGGTCGCTGTGGACATAGCTGGGGAAACCGAACAGGGTGAAGACACTGTGCAGGGCTCTGATGAGTGTGTGGGAGGTCATATCGGGGCACGGGATGACAAAGGGGAAGCGGGAGAATTCATCTATGATGTTAAGGAAGTAAACATTACAGTTAGTCGAGGGAAGGGGCCCTTTGAAATCGATACTCAGTCGTTCAAAGGGTCGGGAAGCCTTTACCAGGTGGGCCTTGTCTGGTCTATAGAAGTGCGGTTTGCACTCCGCACAGATCGGGCAATCCCTGGTGACAGCTTTAACCTCCTCAGTGGAGAAAGGCAGATTGCGGGCCTTGATGTAGTGGGCGAGCCGGGTGACCCCCGGACGGCAGAGGTCATTGTGGATAGTCTGTAATCGGTCGCCTTGCGCGCTGGCGCATGTCCCGCGGGATGGGGCATCTGGGGGCTCATTGAGCTTTCCCGGATGGTATACGATTGAGCTTTCCCGGATGGTATACGATTGAGCTTTCCCGGATGGTATACGATTGAGCTTTCCCGGATGGTATACGATTGAGCTTTCCCGGATGGTATACGATTGAGCTTTCCCGGATGGTATACGATTGAGCTTTCCCGGATGGTATACGATTGAGCTTTCCCGGATGGTATACGATTGAGCTTTCCGGATGGTATACGATTGAGCTTTCCCGGATGGTATACGATTGAGCTTTCCCGGATGGTATACGATTGAGCTTTCCCGGATGGTATACGATTGAGCTTTCCCGGATGGTATACGATTGAGCTTTCCCGGATGGTATACGATTGAGCTTTCCCGGATGGTATACGATTGAGCTTTCCCGGATGGTATACGATTGAGCTTTCCCGGATGGTATACGATTGAGCTTTCCCGGATGGTATACGATTGAGCTTTCCCGGATGGTATACGATATCATAATTATGGGTGGAGAGTTCGATCCTCCACCTCAAGATTTTATCATTTTTAATTTTGCCCATTTGCAAGTTGTCGAACATAAAGGCAACCGATCTCTGGTCAGTGATGAGGGTAAACCTCCTCCCTGCGAGGTAGTGCCTCCAGTGCCGTACGGCTTCCACAATGGCTTGAGCTTCCTTTTCGACTGAGGAGTGTCTAAGTTCCGAAGCGGAGAGGGTTCGGGAGAAGAAGGCGACTGGTCTCCCTGCCTGGTTCAGAGTGGCGGCGAGAGCGACCTCTGAGGCGTCGCTCTCCACCTGAAAGGGAGTGGATTCATCCACCAACCGCATGGCGGCTTTGACAATGTCCTTAATGCAGTTGAAGGCCTGGTGGCCTTGGCTGACAGCGGAAAAAGTGTGGCCTTAAATAGTGGGCAGGCTTTGTCTGCATACTGGGGGACCCACTGGGCGTAGTAGGAGAAAAATCCCAGGCACCTCTCGAGGGCCCTGGAACAATGAGGGAGAGGGAGTTGCAAGAGGGGATGCTTATGGTCAGGCCCCTAGAACCCTGTTTTCCACGACGTAGCCGAGGATGGCCAGTCTGGTTGTGCGGAAAACGCATTTCTCCTTATTGTAAGTGAGGTTGAGTTTCTGTGCCATCTGGAGAAATCGGTGGAGGTTGGCACCGTGGTCCTGCTGGTCATAGCTGCAGATGGTGACGTTATCCAAGTACGGAAACGTGGCCCGCAGCCCGCACTGGTCCACCATTCGGTCCATTGCTCGTTGGAACACCGAGACCCCATTCGTGACACCAAAGGGGACCCGGAGGAAATGGAAGAGGCGGCCCTCTGCCTCGAACGCCGTGTAGTGGCGGTCCTCCAGGCGGATTGGGAGCTGGTGGTATGCAGACTTCAGATCCACCGTGGAGAATATGCGGTACTGGGCGATCTGATTTACCATGTCTGCAATTCTGGGGAGGGGGTACGCATCGAGGTGCGTGAACCGGTTAATGGTCTGGCTGTAATCAACCACCATCCGGAACTTTTCCCCAGTCTTGACGACCACCATCCTGAGCTCTCCAGGGGCTATTACTGGCCTCTATGACTCCCTCACGTAAGAGTCGCTGGACTTCGGCTCTAATAAATACCCTGTCCTGCAGGCTATACCTCCTGCTGCGAGTGGCCACGGGTTTGCAGTTACGGCGGTAGGAAGAGTGGAGGGGGGTCGATTTATAAAGTTGCTAAACTGCACATAGTGAGAGGGGGAAGGGGTCCACCGAAGCCGAGTGTGAGGCTCCTGAGGTTAGACTAGAAATGGAACCCGAGTAGGAGAGGGGCGCAGAGGTCTGGGAGTACATACAATTGGAAGTTGGTGTAGTTGGAGGGGGGATTGTTCTGGGTAGCGTTCGAGTTTTAGTTTTTGGTTTTAGCCAGGCAGACCTTCGCAAAGTGTCCCTTTCCGCCCGCAGCTGCCGCAGGTCGCGTTGCGGGCCGGGCAGTGCTGCTGGGGGGTGCTGGGGCTGGCCGCAAAAGTGGCACGGTAACCCTCCGTGGTGGGCGGGTGGCCGCGCGGCGCAGGCCTGGGGTAGTCTCTGATCGGGAGTCCACGATGGGGTCGTGTGGTCGGCTGGGAACGAGTTTAAGCTTTGAAAAGCGAACTCTAATGAAGTCGCTAGTGTTACCGTGTCCTCCAGGTTATGGGCCCCTTTTTCGAGGAGACGCTGGCGCACGTAATTGGACCCGACCCCTGCAACATATACATCTCGGACGGCGAGTTCCATGTGCTGGGAGGCTGTCACAGCCTGGAAGTTACATTCCCGTGTTAGAGTTTTCAGGTCGCGCAGGTAGTTTCCCAGCGACTCTGCAGGGTGCTGGTGGCGGGTAGTAAAAATATACCGCGCGTAAACTTCATTTACGGGCCGCACGTACAGGCGGTCGAGTATCGCGAGGGCCTCAGTGTACGAGTCGGTACTATCAAGTTGAGTTGAAATACGATGGCTCACCCGTGCCTGTAGAAGACTGAGTTTCTGCTCTTCAGTAACAGCGGAGGTAGTCGACGCAGCCAGGTAGGCCTTGAAGCACCGAAGCCAATGCTCAAATATTTCCTTTGCCTCTGCGGCCTGTGGATCGAGTTCCAGTCGATGAGGTTTGAGGGCTGATTCCATAGTAGTTCTTTAAGCCGATTAAATTGATGCGACTATCAATTAATTCAGAGACACGAGTTGAAGTAAACTGTGGCTTTAATCGACTTACAACTGAGCCTGCCTGCGACTAGCTGAGCTGAAGGCAGGCTCACAAGACCGCAGCACTTTATACATCCGGTTGTGGGAGGAGCCATGGGCGGAACCAAAGGCGGAGCTGAGGGTGGAGCCCTGGACAAGATCCTCATCGCCCCCTGTGGGCAGAGCCATGCAACGGCTCACAGACAGAGCCCACAGGGACACAGTAATACACAGTGTGAATTTATACATTCACCACAAAGTCTTATGGATGTTAAAAGGAAAGCTTAAAGGATTACTTAGTGTTGTAGTCATTGGGGGTTGTATCTGAATTGATGGTTGCTAAGGTGTTCGCTGTATGTTTTAAAAAGGTTAACTTGAGTTCATAGAATAAACATTGTTTTGCATTAAAAATACTTTTCCGTTTCTGCTGTACCACACCTGTAGAGAGGGCCGTGTGCTCCCCCATACCACAATCTAGTAAAAGTTTTGGGTCAGGTGAACTCAATGATACATTTTGGGGTTCTCTAAACACTGGCCTATAACACGATATTGAGGATCAGTACATGGAGAGAGCCAAAGTTCAGAAACAGATAAATATAGAAAATGAGAGAGAGAGAGGGAGTGCTGCACTGTCAGAGGGTCCGTACTGAGGGAGTGCCGCACTGTCAAAGGGTCAGTACTGAGGGAGTGCTGCACTGTCAGAGGGTCAGTACTGAGGGAGCGCCGCACTGTCAGAGGGTCAGTACTGAGGGAGTGCTGCACTGTCAGAGGGTCCGTACTGAGGGAGTGCTGCACTGTCAGAGGGTCAGTACTGAGGGAGTGCTGCACTGTCAGAGGGTCAGTACTGAGGGAGTGTCGCACTGTCTGAGGGTCGGTACTGAGGGAGTGCCGCACTGTCAGAGGGTCAGTACTGAGGGAGTGCCGCACTGTCAGAGGGTCAGTACTGAGGGAGTGCTGCACTGTCAGAGGGTCTGTACTGAGGGAGTGCTGCACTGTCAGAGGGTCAGTACTGAGGGAGTGCCGCACTGTCAGAGGGTCAGTACTGAGGGAGTGCCGCACTGTCAGAGGGTCAGTACTGAGGGAGTGCCGCACTGTCAGAGGGTCAGTACTGAGGGAGTGCTGCACTGTCGGAGGGTCAGTACTGAGGGAGTGCTGCACTGTCGGAGGGTTACTGACTCCAGTCTCCCCTGCGACAGTTCCCGTCCGGAGCGTCACCAGGAGATCCCAACCATCAAAGGTGGGCGGAAGATGCCGACCGACCAGCCATGTTCGGGCTGGGAACGTGTAACCAGTGGCGTTCCGCAGCGATCAGTGCTCGGGCCGCGACCATTTACAATCACCTCAGTCACTTGGAAGAAGGGAATGAAAAGTTTGGGAGCGAGGTGCCTGAAGGCACGACGGTCGGTGGGAACGTATGTGGCGAGGAGGACATAAGGAATCTGCAAAAGGACACGGGCAGGATCAGTGAGTGGGAACAAACTCGTCAGCTGGAGCTAAATGTGGGAGAACGTCACTCGTCCACTTTGACAGGAAGAATGGAGAAGCAGCAAAATATTTACCCGGCCGGAGATTGCAGAACTCTAAGATGCAGAGGGATCTGAGTGCCGTGGTTCATGAATTAGGAAAGGTTCGTATGCAGGTGGCAAGTGGTTAGCACGGTAACTGGGAATGTTGGATCTTATTGGCAGGGTAATCGGATATTAAAGTAGCGAATAATACTAATAATCTTTATTATTGTCACGAGTCGGCTTACAATGAAGTTACGGTGAAAAGCCCCTAGTCGCCACATTCCGGCCCCTGTTCGGGTACACGGAGGGAGAATTCAGAATGTCCAATTCACCCGACAGCACGTCTTTCGGGACTTGTGGGAGGAAACCGGAGCCCCCGGAGGGAACCCACGCAGACACGGGGGGAGAACGTGCAGACTCCGCACAGACAGCGACCCAGGCCGGGAATCGAACCCGGGACCCTGGAGCTGTGAAGCAACAGTGCTAACCGCTGTGCTCCCGTGCCGAAGTCTTCCTCCAGTGTTCGTTAGTGACACCACATCGGGAGTGACGTGTCTATTTTTGTTCCCCGTACTTGGGGACGTATATACTTGTCCTGGAAACAGTTCGGAGAAGGTTTACTTTGAGGATTCCTGGGATGATCTCAGGCGGGAATGCTGTGCGGAATGGCAATCGAAAAGATTGAGAGCCGATCTTTTTGAGACCCGTCATGTTCCTGAGGGGTGGGGGGGGGGGAACGACAGGGTGGATGTGGAGAGGATGTCTCCCCCTCTTCGTCGGGGGGGGGAAGGGAGAACGAGGGCGGGGGGCACAGTTTATAATTCACGGGGTCTCCCGTTGAAGAGGGAGACGAGGAGGAATTTCCTCTCTCGGAGGCTCGTTAGTCTGTGGAAATCTCTCTCTCAGGCAGGCTGCGGCGCACCCAATATATTCAAGGCCCGAGTCAGACAGAGCGTCAATGGGCAAGGGGGTCAAGGGTCAGGGGTGGGGGGTGGGGGTCGAGGCGGATGAGGGCGAGGCGAACCAGGCAGGAAAGTGGAGCTAAGGCCACATCAGATCAGCTCGGATCTCACTGAATAACGAAGTACATTCAAGAGGCATAATGAGCGAGTACTGAGGGAGTGCCCCACTGTCAGAGGGTCAGTACTGAGGGAGTGCTGCACTGTCAGAGAGTCAGCACTGAGGGAGTGCTGCCCTGTCAGAGGGTCAGTACTGATGGAGTGCCTCACTGTCAGAGGGTCAGTACTGAGGGAGTGCCGCACTGTCAGAGGGTCAGTCCTGAGGGAGTGCTGCACTGTCAGAGGGTCAGTACTGAGGGAGTGCTGCACTGTCAGAGGGTCAGTACTGAGGGAGTGCTGCACTGTCAGAGGGTCAGTACTGAGGGAGTGCTGCACTGTCAGAGGGTCAGTACTGAGGGAGAGCCGCACTGTCAGAGGGTCAGTCCTGAGGGAGTGCTGCACTGTCAGAGGGTCAGTACTGAGGGAGTGCTGCACTGTCAGAGGGTCAGTACTGAGGGAGTACCGCACTGTCAGAGGGTCAGTATTGAGTGAGTGCTGCACTGTCAGAGGGTCAGTACTGAGGGAGTGCTGCACTGTCAGAGAGTCAGTACTGAGGGAATGCCGCACTGACTGAGGGTCAGTACTGAGAGAGTGCTGCACTGTCAGAGGGTCAGTACTGAGGGAGTGCCGCACTGTCAGAGGGTCAGTACTGAGGGAGTGCTGCACTGTCAGAGGGTCAGGACTGAGGGAGTGCTGCACTGTCGGAGGGTCAGGACTGAGGGAGTGCCGCGCTGTCAGAGGGTCAGTACTGAGGGAGTGCCGCACTGTCAGAGGGTCAGTAGTGAGGGAGTGCTGCACTGTCAGAGGGTCAGGACTGAGGGAGTGCTGCACTGACTGAGGGTCAGGACTGAGGGAGTACCGCACTGTCAGAGGGTCGGTACTGAGGGAGTGCCGCACTGTCAGAGGGTCAGTAGTGAGGGAGTGCTGCACTGTCAGAGGGTCAGTACTGAGGGAGAGCCGCACTGTCAGAGGGTCAGTACTGAGGGAGTGCTGCACTGTCAGAGGGTCAGGACTGAGGGAGTGCTGCACTGTCGGAGGGTCAGGACTGAGGGAGTGCCGCGCTGTCAGAGGGTCAGTACTGAGGGAGTGCCGCACTGTCAGAGGGTCAGTACTGAGGGAGTGCTGCACTGTCAGAGGGTCAGTACTGAGGGAGTGCTGCACTGTCAGAGGGTCAGTACTGAGGGAGTGCCGCACTGCCAGAGGGTCAGTACTGAGGGTGTGCCGCACTGTCAGAGGATCAGTACTGAGGGAGTGCGGCACTGTCAGAGGGTCAGTACTGAGGGAGTGCCGCATTGTCAGAGGGTCAGTACTGAGGGAGTGCCGCACTGTCCCAGGGTCAGTACTGAGGGAGTGCCGCACTGTCAGAGGGTCAGTACTGAGGGAGTGCTGCACTGTCAGAGGGTCAGTACTGAGCGAGTGTCGCACTGTCAGAGGGTCAGTACTGAGGGAGTGCTGCACTGTCAGAGGGTCAGTACTGAGGGAGTGCCGCACTGTCAGAGGGTCAGTACTGAGGGAGTGCTGCACTGTCAGAGGGTCAGTACTGAGGGAGTGCTGCACAGTCAGAGGGTCAGTACTGAGGGAGTGCCGCACTGTCAGAGGGTCAGTACTGAGGGAGTGCCGCACTGTCAGAGGGTCAGTGCTGAGGGAGAGCCGCACTGTCAGAGGGTCAGTACTGAGGGAGTGCTGCACTGTCAGAGGGTCAGTACTGAGGGAGTGCTGCACTGTCAGAGGGTCAGTACTGAGGGAGTGCCGCACTGTCAGAGGGTCAGTATTGAGGGATGGTGCACTGTCAGAGGGTCAGTACTGAGGGAGTACCTCACTGTCAGAGGGTCTGACAGACCGAGGCTTACATCGAGAAGCATATCTGCCCTTTTCGGGGTGTTGTTGAAACCCCCTGGATGTGATATTGAGCTGTCGATTCCGTTTATTCGCCGTAACCTGATTTGATACATGCTCGTAATAAATACATTTAAAGATTTTTAAAAATTAAGCTGTAGATTCCTGGGTCCAATATGAAGCTGAGAAGCAGCAGGATTGATGACGAGAGTCAGTGAGCTGAGCCATCATCGTGTTGGCTGGTTTGTGCGTGCTCGTCCCACGGGCATCGCAGATGGTGTTCGCGCCTTCACACAGTGCCCGAGATGCCCGATCGCTGGGGAAACAGGACGCTGCTTGAACCCAGGGAGATGAGGACGTACCTGGACCCTCGGGGCTAGCGAAGGGGGAGTCTCGTCCGTCTTGATCTCCTCCCGCAGCGTGGCTTCGCCTGTCGCCTCGGGCTGGGCGGGCGTTTTTCTCTCTCCCCTCCTTGCCTCTTGGTGTTTGTCCCTGCGGGCGAGCCTGTCTCTTCCTTCGCAGCTAACGAATGCTGCGTGAGATTTCAGATCCTCTCGGAATCAAACCCTCACCACGTCGAGCACCTGGGGTGGCTGCCAAAATTCTGCTCCAACCAACACATTGGGTTGGAACGTACTCCAGTTACATCAACTATCTTGGTGTACTGTGCAAAATTCCACTCTCCTCATCTCTAAAGAAGGACAAGTTTGCCCGAGGACGAGTGCAACAAGAGAGGATCTAACCATCGCCCCTTGACATTCAATGGCATTCCCATCGCTCAATCCCCCACATCCTGGGGGCTACCATTGATCAGAAACTGAACTGGACCCAGCCATATTAATACTGTGGCTACCAGGGCAGGTCAGAGGCTGGGAATCCTGCGGAGAGTTACTCACCTCCTGACCCCCCTCCCCCTCCCAAAGTCTGCCCACCATCTCCAAGGCACAAGTCAGGAGTGCGATGGAATACTCTCCACTTGCCTGGATGAGCGCAGCTCCAACAACACTCAAGAAGCTCCACACCATCCAGGACAAAGCAGCCCCGCTTGATTGCTCCCCTTCCACAAACATTCACTCCCTCCCCCACCGACGCACAGTGTCAGCCGTGTGTCCCATCTACAAGATGCACTGCAGCAACTCACCAAGGCTCCTCAGGCAGCACCTTCCAAACCCACGGCCACCTCCATCTAGAAGGACAAGGGCAGCAGATACCTGGGAACCCCACCACCTGGAGGTTCCCCTCCAAGTCACTCCCTACCCTGACTGGGAAATATATCGGCCGTTCCTTCACTGTCGCCGGGGCAACAGCCTGGAACTCCCTCCCTAACAGCACAGTGGGTGCACCTACACCTCAGGGACTGCAGCGGTTCGAGAAGGCGGCTCACCCCCCACCTTCTGAAGGGACAATGAGGGGTGGGTGATAAATGCTGGCCTAACCAGCGACGCCCACCTCCCGGGAATGAATTTCAACAGTTTGCTGGGGTGGTTCCTGGGAGGAGCGTCCATTGACGCCTCGAGAGAAGCTACACAAAAGCGTTCCTGATACCGTGGGCCAGCGGAGGGGGGGGGGGTCCCTGGCTGCTGGAATCGGGGTGAACATTGCTGACGGTCGTGGTCACGAAGGTGGAGGGGGGGGGGGAGCCATATTTCTACAGCAAGCCGGTGGATTGGGTCACCCCCCCCCTGACCGACCGACCCCTCCCCATCCCAAGGACCCAGTGGCACCCGAACGCTGTTCAGAACTGCCCAGAAGGCCAATCGGCCCATCCATGCTGGCTCTCTGACCACCCTGTCCCGTTGCCCCCCCCCCACTCTTATCCCCTATTTCCCTCGAGCCCCCACCAAAGATCATCCTCTCCGCTCCCCCCCCCCGCCCCACCACCCACTCCTTGCACCGCCAGCGAAGGGGGAACAACTCTGCATTATTTACCTGATCGACGCCACTCACAATCCTGTCCACCCCCCTCTCCAATTCCACTCCCCTCCCCAATCTCAGTTCCCCCACCCCCCCCTCCCCCCCCCCCCGCAGAGGAGAAAAACCCCACCTTCTCCACCCAAACCCAATCGATAAAATTCCCTCCTGGTCCCTGGGTCCGTTCTGGTCAATCTCCTCCGCAACTCTCTCGTGGGCTCTCACACCATTGCGAAAGCGGCCCCCAGAACATGACTTGATGCTCCAGTCGGGGGCGGGGGGGGGGGTCCAACTCGGGTTTGGCCGCCGTTCAGCCTTAAATGTCCATTCCTGAAGTCCAAGGTTCCCCTATTGTTGCTCTAACCTCGTTCTGAAGATGTCCCGTCACCGACAGAGACCCCCCACCCCCACCCCCCCCCCGGCTCCTGCACCCCCGATCCCTCGTTCCCTGCTCTCTCCCAGTGCAGACTCATCGAGGAACATATTAAGATCGGAATTAGGAGGAGAAGTCGGCCGCTCAGCCCCTCTAGTCTGCTCCGCCATTCTATCAGATCATGGCTGATCTCTTCCTGGGTGCAAATCCACCTCCCCCATCTGCTCCCCGTATCCCTTTCACCCGTTCTTTAAACCAAAAACACATCTACCTCCTTCTTGAACCCATTTAATCTCTCGGATTCCACCGCACCCTGGGGCGGCGAGTTCCACAGATCCACCCCCTCTCCGAGAAATAGTTCCTCCTCGTCTCAGTTCCAAATCGACCGTCTCTCAATCTATATCCGTGATCTGCCGTTCTAGATTGGCCCACGAGGGGGAGCATTTGGCGTATGTTGACTTTGTCCATCACCCTGGGTATTTTATCAATCAGACACCATAGCACGGTAGCACAGTGGTTAGCACAGTTGCTTCACAGCTCCAGGGTCCCAGGTTCGAGTTCCGGCTTGGGTCACTGTGCGGAGTCTGCACGTCCTCCCCCTGTGTGCGTGGGTTTCCTCCGGGTGCTCCGGTTTCCTCCCACAGTCCAAAGATGTGCAGGTTAGGTGGATTGGCCATGATAAATTGTCCCTTAGTGTCCAAAAAGGGTGAGGTGGGGATAGGGTGGTGTGGACGTGGGTAGGGGGCTTTTTCCAAGAGCCGCTGCGGACTCGATGGGCCGAATGGCCTCCTTCTGCACTGTAAACTCTAAGATTCGATGAAAACCTTACGCCGCCAGTCGCCCGAGGCCGGAATCAAACCCGGGTCGCTGGCAGCTGGTGGAACGCAATCTCAAATAAATAAAATCGGGGATTAATGGCTCCGATCGAGCCGCCGATCGGGTGTTCGGGCATTACTTGACAGAGTGGAACTGGTGTCGCTGCTCCTGCGAGGCGTGGGAACCACAAATTAGAATCAGTTTGAGTTGGTTTTTAGGAGCCAGCAAGGAGATGGCCTGCCCCGTCCACCCGGCAGGGAGGTAATCTGCTGTCCTTACCCCAGTCTGACCTGTGTGTGACTCCAGGGAGCGTGGTGGCGCGATGTAGATTTCGGATCCTAACCCCTCACTTCACAACGGTTTGATCTCATGTCATCTCTGATTCTTCCGCCAATCACCTTAAATCGGTGTGCTCTCATTCTCAACCTGTTCGCCAAAGGGAACAGTTTCTCTCCATCTACATTTCCCTGAGCCCTCATGATTTTGAACACCTCTATAAAATATATTCTCAACCTCTTCTCTAAAGAGAACGAACAGCCCAGCTTTGCTAATATATCACTGAATTTTTTTTAGTTAATTTATTTTAAATTTAATGTACCCAATTCTTTTTTTTCCCCCCGTTTAAAGGGCAATTTAGCATGACCAATCCACCTAACGTGTACATCTTTGGGTTGTGGGAGAGGCCAGTGCAGACATGGGAAAATGTATCACTTCAAACATCTTTCCATTAAATTGTATCCGCTCATTCCACCAGTCTATGTAATCTTGACGTCTATTGCTATCCTAGTCACAGTTCATAATACTTCCAAGTTCTGTACCATCGGCAAATTGTGAAATTGCACCCAACACACCCAAGTCTATGTCATTTATATCTTGAAATACCAACCCCTGGGAGCCCCATTATAAGACCATAAGACATAGGAGCAGAATTAGGCCACTCGGCCCATCGTGTCTGCTCCGCCATTCAATCATGGCTGATATTTTTCTGATCCCTATTCTCCTGCCTTCTCCCCATAACCCCTGATCCCCTTATTAATCAAGAACCTATCTATCTCTGTCTTTTTTTTTTTTTTTTTTTTTTTTTTTTTAAAATTTTAGATTATATCTATCTCTGTCTTAAAGACGCTCAGTGATTTGGCCTCCACAGCCTTCTGCGGCAAAGAGTTCCACAGATTCACCACCCTCTGGCTGAAGAAATTCCTCATCTCTGTTTTAAAGGATCGTCCCTTTAGTCTGAGATGGTGTCGTCTGGTTCTAGTTTTTCCTACAAGTGGAAACATCCTCTCCACGTCCACTCTATCCTGGCCTCGCAGTATCCTGTAAGTTTCAATAAGATCCCCCCTCATCCTTCTAAACTCCAATGAGTACAGTCCCAGAGTCCTCAACCGTCCCTCATACGACAAGCTCTTCATTCCAGGGATCATTCTTGTGAACCTCCCTCTGGACCCTTTCCAAGGCCCCAGCACATCCTTCCTTAGATACAGGGCCCAAAACTGCTCACAATATTCCAAATGGGGTCTGACCAGAGCCTTATACAGCCTCAGAAGTACATCCCTGCTCTTGTATTCCAGCCCTCTCGACATGAATGCTAACATTGCATTTGCCTTCCTAACTGCCGACTGAACCTGCACGTTAACCTTAAGAGAATCGTGAACAAGGACTCCCAAGTCCCTTTGTGCTTCTGCTTTCCGAAGCATTTCCCCATTTAGAAAATAGTCTATGCCTCCATTCCTCCTTCCAAAGTGCATAACCTCACACTTTTCCACATTGTATTCCATCTGCCATTTCATTGCCCACTCTCCTAGCCTGTCCAAGTCCTTCTGCAGCCCCCCCCTGCTTCCTCAATACTACCTGCCCCTCTACAGATCTTCGTATCATCTGCAAATTTAGCAACAGTGCCTTCGGTACCTTCTTCCAGATCATTAATGTATATTGTGAAAAGTTGTGGCCCCAGCACAGACCCCTGAGGCACACCACTAGTCACCGGCTGCCGTCCTGAAAAAGACCCTTTATCCCCACTCTCTGCCTTCTGCCAGTCAGCCAATCCTCTATCCATGCCAGGATCTTACCCTGAACATCATGGGCTCTTAACTTATTTAACAGTCTCCGATGCGGCACCTTGTCAAAGGCCTTCTGGAAATGTAAATAAATCACGTCCACTGGTTCTCCTTTGTCTAACTTCCTTGTTACCTCCTCAAAGAACTCTAACAGATTTGTCAGACACAACCTCCCCTTTGACAAAGCCGTGCTGACTCAGTCCCTATTTAACCATGCACTTTCAATTACTCCGCAATCTCATCTTTAATAACAGACTCTAAAATCTTACCAATGACCGAAGTCAGGCTAACCGGCCTATAATTCCCCGTCTTCTGCCTCCCTCACTTCTCAAACAGCGGTGTTACATTAGCCAATTTCCAGTCCTCTGGGGCCCTTCCAGCCTCCAGTAACCTCCACCAGCCATGGACAACCCTCCCCATCTCTGTAACCTCTTCCAGTCCCTACAACCCTCCCTATCTCTGTAACCTCCTCCAGCCCCTACACCCCTCCCTATCTCTGTAACCTCCTCCAGCTCCCACAACCCTCCCTATCTGTAACCTCCTCCAGCCCCTACAACCCTCCCTATCTGTAACCTCCTCCAGCCCCTACAACCCTCCTTATCTCTGTAACCTCCTGCAGCCCCTACGACCCACCCTATCTCTGTAACCTCCTCCAGCCCCTACAACCCTCCCTCTCTGTAACCTCCTGCAGCCCCTACGACCCACCCTATCTCTGTAACCTCCAGCCCCTACAACCCTCCCTATCTCTGTAACCTCCTCCAGCCCCTACAACCCTCCCTATCTCTGTAACCTCCTCCAGTCCCTACACCCCTCCCTATCTCTGTAACCTCCTCCAGCCCCTACATCCCTCCCTATCTCTGTAACCTCCTCCAGCCCCTACAACCCTCCCTCTCTGTAACCTCCTCCAGCCCAATAACCCTCCCTATCTCTGTAACCTCCTCCAGCCCCTACAACCTTCCCTATCTCTGTAACCTCCTCCAGCCCCTACAACCCTCCCTATCTCTGTAACCTCCTCCAGTCCCCTATGACCCTCCCTATCTCTGAAATCTCCTCCAGGCCCTACACCCCTCCCTATCTCTGTAACCTCCAGCCCCTACATCCCTCCCTATCTCTGAAACCTCCTCCAGCCCCTACATCCCTCCCTATCTCTGTAACCTCCTCCAACCCCTACAACCCTCCCTATCTCTGTAACCTCCTCCAGCCCCTACAACCCTCCCTATCTCTGTAACCTCCTCCAGCCCCTACATCCCTCCCTATCTCTGTAACCTCCTCCAGTCCCCTACAACCCTCCCTATCTCTGTAACCTCCCCCAGCCCCTACAACCCTCCCTATCTCTGTAACCTCCTCCAGCCCCTACATCCCTCCCTATCTCTGTAACCTCCTCCAGTCCCCTACAACCCTCCCTATCTCTGTAACCTCCTCCAGCCCCTACAACCCTCCCTATCTCTGTAACCTCTTCCAACCCCTACAACCCTCCCTATCTCTGTAACCTCTTCCAACCCCTACAACCCTCCCTATCTCTGTAACCTCTTCCAACCCCTACAACCCTCCCTATCTCTGTAACCTCCTCCAGCTCCTACAATCCTCCCTATCTCCGAAACCTCCGACGACCCTCCGAGATCTCGGAGCTCCTCCGGTTCCGGCCCCTTGAGCCTCCCTCGATTTGAATCGCTCCCCCATTGGCGGCCGAACATCAAGCCGCCTGGGCCCCCCGAGCTGTGTACTGTCCTCGCCAAACCTCCATCTCTCCCTCCCTCTGAAGACCTTCCTTTCAGCCTGCCGGAGGGCGCTACGTAAATGCAAGTCCCGCTTGGTCTTGAGGTGGACGCACCGGGCTCTGTTCCTGATCCCAGCGGAATTAAAGGGACGGGCCGGTGTCAGGGATGTACGCTCTCCATTCCACGTCCCCCCCCCCACCATCCCTAACAAACTGCTGGCCCATTCACGCGATCCCTACCATGCTGGGCACAGCGGGGCACGACAGCTGAGCGGCTGGGAGGGGCGTCACACACGGCATCAATCAGCGGCCTCGTAAATCTCTTTAAATGGACAGGTTGCAAATCGCTGCTGCTCATTCATCAGGCTAGGGGCTGTCATCGCCTGGTCAAATATCAGAGCTGTCGCCGCGCCCGTGCCTGCCATTGCACTCAGTCACCCCCTCGAACCAGCGTTTCCACTCGCTCGCCGGCCACCCGATACATCCAGCACCACCCCCCTGCCCCGCCCCCCCGCCCCGATCAATCACCCGCCCTCTCAACAGCTCTCTTCAACATTCCCCCCATCTCATTAAAGCTTCGTCACCAAGTACCTCTCGCTGACAGACACGGCCAAGAGCCCCGTCTCTTATTTATCCAGCTGCTTGCCGAACACGAGGCGGTGGGGAGGGGGGTGGGGGGGGGGAGGGGGCAAATGCCAAGGGACGTGACCAGATTCAACACCCCCTGGACTGCGGGGTCGCGAGGGAGGAGTAGGCCCATTCGGAGCAGGCTGATTAATTATGTCGCCCTCCCCCCCCTTCCCTTCCCTTCCCTCCGTCACCCTAGCCGATCAACTCGGCCTGACTCGGGCCTTGAATATATTGGGGGCGCCGCAGCCTCTCTGAGAAAAAGAAAGAAAATCGCTTTATTGTCACGAGTAGGCTTCAATGAAGTTACTGTGAAAAGCCCCTAGTCGCCACATTCCGGCGCCTGTTCGGTGAGGCTGGTACGGGAATCGAACCGTGCTGCCGGCCTGCTTTCAAAGCCAGCGATTTAGCCCAGTGAGCTAAAGGGGCAGATTTCCACGGACTAACGAGCCTCGGAGTGAGGAAATTCCTCCTCGTCTCCCTCTTCAAAGAGAGACCCCGTTATTTATAAACTTTGCCCCCACCCCCCTCGCTCCCGATTCCCCACGAAGAGGGGGAAACATCCGCTCCACATCCACCCTGTCGAGCCTCCAGACGTCTCGATATCATCATTCGCACGCTCGTGTGCGAGAGGTTAAGGGGACTCCAATTATACAAGGTCACCTCTGCGATAATGTGGACAGCCTCGACCTCCTTCGCTGAGGAGGGACGGACTTGTTTATGGAGCGGGTCTGGCCACCAGAGAGCAGTGCAGGAAGGGGCGGCGTGCACAAGTGACACCGCAAGGCGGAAAACAGGCCACGGAGAACGCGGAAACAAAATTCGGGGCGGCTTGAAGCGAGGGCTGGGGTCACCCAAGATGGAGAGCGAGGGGTCGCTGGACACGGAGTGGATGAAGGGTTATGGGTACAGGGCCTCCCTCCTGCACCCTTTGAAGCCTTCCACTTAGGCCCAAGGTCACCCGTCCCGGCCTCTCCACCTCACACGGCATCTACGTATTGGAACAGGACACTCGAACCTGCTCCCCCATTCGATAGGATTGTGGCTGATCTGATTGTAGCCGCGACCCCACATTCCTGCTGACCCCCCGATGACCTTTCACCCCCCCCCCCCATCGTTAATCAGGAATCTCTCCCGCTCCGCCTTAACAATAGTCCCAGATTCTGCTCCTGCTGCCTTTTGAGGAAGAGAGTTCCGGAGACTCACCAGCCTCTGAGGGAAAACATTCCTCCCCATCTCCATTTGGAATGGGTGACCCCTTATTGTTAAACAGTGACCCCCTCCTCCCCTCCCTCCCCTCGGTCTAGATTCCCCCACACGAGGAAACATCCTCTCCACATCCACCCTGTCAACACCCCTCAGCATCTTAAAGGTTTCAATTAATAGACGGTAGCACAGTGGTTAGCACTGTGGCTTCACAGCTCCAGGGGGGGGGGGGGGGGGAGGGGTTACGGAGGCAGGGGGGAGTCACGGAGGCAGGGGAGGGAGGGGGGGGGGGTCACGGAGGCAGGGGGGGTCACGGAGGCAGGGGAGGGAGGGGGGTCACGGAGGCAGGGGGGGTCACGGAGGCAGGGGGGGTCACGGAGGCAGGGGAGGGGGGGTCACGGGAGGCAGGGGAGGGGGGGTCACGGAGGCAGGGGAGGGGGGGTCACGGAGGGAGGGGAGGGGGAGATCACGGAGGCAGGGGAGTGGGGCCGGGGCGGTGTGTGTGTTCACCCCCCCCCCAGCATCGCGGTGTGTGTGTGTGTGTGTGTTCAAACCCCCCCAGCATCGCGGTGTGTGTGTGTGTGTGTGTTCACCCCCCCCCCCAGCATCGCGGTGTGTGTGTGTGTGTGTGTTCAAACCCCCCCAGCATCGCGGTGTGTGTGTGTGTTCACACCCCCCAGCATCGCTGTGTGTGTGTGTGTGTGTGTGTGTTCACACCCCCCCAGCATCGCGGTGTGTGTGTGTGTGTGTGTGTGTTCACACCCCCCCAGCATCGCGGTGTGTATGTGTGTGTGTGTGTTCACACCCCCCCAGCATCGCTGTGTGTGTGTGTGTGTGTGTGTGTTCACACCCCCCCAGCATCGCGGTGTGTGTGTGTGTGTTCACACCCCCCCAGCATCGCGGTGTGTATGTGTGTGTGTGTGTTCACACCCCCCCCAGCATCACTGTGTGTGTGTGTGTGTGTGTGTGTGTTCACACCCCCCCAGCATCGCGGTGTGTGTGTGTGTGTGTGGTGTGT
>NC_052151.1:224978008-225010100 GCF_902713615.1 Scyliorhinus canicula | reverse complement strand
AAACCGGAGCACCCGGAGGAAACCCACACAGACACGGGGAGAACGTGCAGACTCCGCACAGGCAGTGACCCAGGCCGGGAATCGAACCTGGGACCCTGGAGCTGTGAAGCAGCAGTGCTAGGCTCTGTGCTACTGTGCCGCCCAATGGTAGCCCAATGCGTGTAAGGAATTTAGTGAGGGTTGTGTGGGGGGGTGAAGTAGTAGCTGTCCCTGTGGTGGTATGATTAACATAGCTGTCTGCCATTGGTGCAGAACACCGGCTTACCATTGGCCCTGGTCGATCATGTGCCTCTCGACCGATTGGTTGAGACCAGTCATGTGACGGCTCCCTGATTGGTCGAGAGTCTGAGTTAACCCCGCCTCCAGGGCGGGGTATAAATACCCAGTACGCCCGGCGGTCGTCCATTTACTGTAGTCGACCGCAGGGCTAACTTCTAGCTTATTAAAGCCTAACTTTTGTACAGCAACTCGTCTCGCGTTCGATTGATGGTTCATCAGTCCCCTTTAAGGGGCGAGTCGCTCATCCAATCGGGGGTTGGCGCGGGGAATGGCCAAGCAGGGCGCGGGTGGGCCTTTACTCAGCTGGGCCCCGGGGCGGCGTGACTGGCCGGGGTGAGGCTGTGACACTCTGATAGCAGCACGGTGCGTCAATAAACCTTCACCCTCCTCTCTCTCTCTCTCTCTCTCTCTCCTATTCCCTCTCTCCCTCCCTCAGATCATCGAGTCGCAGATCTCGAAACAGGCCCTGAGCGAGATCGAGTCTCGGCACAAGGACATTGTGCGGTTGGAGAGCAGCATCCGGGAGCTCCACGACATGTTCGTGGACATCGCCATGCTGGTGGAGAATCAGGTACCTGGGGTGAAGATCCTCGGTGAGGGGGGGGGGGGGGTGTTCGCCAAGCCGCCCGCTTGTGTGGGGGCCGCTGGCCAGGGTCCCCATTTGTTGGCTGTCCCTCGATGCCTTTCGAAAGGAGTGGAGCGCTCGGCCATTTTGGCGTTGGGGTGGGGGGGGGGGTTGAACCACATCACTGTGGGGTCCGGAGTCACGTGTAGGCCAGACCAGGTAAGGACGGCAGATTCCCCCCCCCCCCCCCCCCACCGAATGGACATTGGTCAGCCAGGTGGGGCTTTCAGCCGTCGTCAATGGGACTGTCATGGCCGCCGTCGCTATGACGTCCCTCACATCGCAGATTTTACGATCTGAGGTTAATGTCCACCCGGTGCGGTGGTGGGTCTCGAACCCGTGTGTCCGCCGGGGGGCCCCATGAGCGCCCTGGGATTATCGATGCGGCCACCTCGCCGAGGGCGCCCAATGGCCGCCGAGGGTTGACCTCACGCAGCGCGAGGCGACCCGCGTATCCTGCCCAGGCTCTGAGGGTGGAGGGCCCGGAGGAGGAATGGGGGGGGCTCTGGGGCAGGTTGTCATGGTAACTGGTGTTAGTGGGAGGGAGGTGGGGGGCAAAGTGTTTACATTTGACATCTTTTCCTGTTTGATGCCTTTTTGTATTTCACCCTAATGCATTGCTGCTGAGGAATCTATGGCAAGGTACAGTACACTGTGTGAGAGAGAGGGGGTGTGTGTGTGTGTCAGCGTGTGTGTGTGTCAGCGTGTGTGTGTGTCAGCGTGTGTGTGTCAGTGTGTGTGTGTGTCAGTGTGTGTGTCAGCGTGTGTGTGTGTCAGCGTGTGTGTGTGTCAGCGTGTGTGTGTGTCAGTGTGTGTGTGTGTCAGTGTGTGTGTCAGTGTGTGTGTCAGCGTGTGTGTGTGTCAGCGTGTGTGTGTCAGTGTGTGTGTGTGTCAGTGTGTGTGTGTGTCAGCGTGTGTGTGTCTCAGTGTGTGTGTGTCAGTGTGTGTGTGTGTCAGTGTGTGTGTGTGTCAGCGTGTGTGTGTGTCAGCGTGTGTGTGTGTCAGTGTGTGTGTGTGTCAGCGTGTGTGTGTGTCAGTGTGTGTGTGTGTCAGTGTGTGTGTCAGCGTGTGTGTGTGTCAGCGTGTGTGTGTGTCAGTGTGTGTGTGTGTCAGCGTGTGTGTGTGTCAGCGTGTGTGTGTGTCAGTGTGTGTGTGTGTCAGCGTGTGTGTGTGTCAGTGTGTGTGTGTGTCAGTGTGTGTGTCAGCGTGTGTGTGTGTCAGCGTGTGTGTGTGTCAGTGTGTGTGCGTGTCAGCGTGTGTGTGTCAGCGTGTGTCAGCGTGTGTGTGTGTCAGCGTGTGTGTGTGTCAGTGTGTGTGCGTGTCAGCGTGTGTGTGTCAGCGTGTGTCAGCGTGTGTGTGTGTCAGCGTGTGTGTGTGTCAGCGTGTGTGTGTGTCAGCGTGTGTGTCAGCGTGTGTGTGTGTCAGCGTGTGTGTCAGCGTGTGTGTGTGTGCATGTGTGTGTGTAAATGTGAGTGTGAACATGTGTGTATATATGTGTGTGTGTAAACGTGAGTGTGAACATTGTGTGTGTGCACGTGTGTGTGTAAATATGGGTCTGAACATGTGTATGCGTGTGTGTAAATGTGAGTGTGAACATGTGTGCATGTGTGTAAATGTGAGTGTGAACGTGTGTGTGTGTAAATGAGTGTGAGCATGTGTCTGTGTGTAAATATGAGTGTAAACACACATGTGTGTGTGTGTACATGTGTGTGTGTGAGTGAGTAAGTGTGAGAGAGTGGGTGTGAGAGAGAGAGAGGGGGTGTGAGAGAGAGAGAGGGGGTGTGAGAGAGAGAGGGGGTGTGAGAGAGAGAGAGGGACAGTGTGAGAGGGAGAGAGCCAATGTTTGCCTGTGTTTGAATCTGTTTCGATGGAGATGCTGCGTGTGTTGCTGTGCACAATCGTGCAGGCTGGGCCAGGCGTGAGGAGGCCCCATCAGGCCTCCTGAGGTGATGCACAGCCAGGCCAGTGTTCCTCCTTGTCCTATCAGAGGCCGAGGAGCTCCGGGGGGGCCCTCTGGCCTGTGGCAGGCTGGGAGCTGACACCGGTGCCAAGCGTGTTCAGCAGCTGACTCTCATTTCTGATTTTACGCAGGGCGAGATCGTGGACAACATCGAGGCAAATGTCATGAAGTCGGCCGAGCATGTGGTGTCGGCCAAGATCGAGACCAAAAAAGCGGTCAAGTACCAAAGTCGGGCCCGCAAGGTAGGCTCCTCAGCAGCAAGGCCCAGGGCCTAAAGATGGCCGCCACGTCTCACCGGCCTTGTCTCTCTCTCTCTCTCTGTCTCTCTCTCTCTCTGTGTCTCCCACCCCATCCCTGCCACGTTACCCCACCCCCACGTTGCCGTACAATCCCACCTCCCCCCCCCCCCCCCCCCCCACCCCACTCCGTCCAATCAGGGGGGAATGATCGACCGGATCGAGAACAACATGGACCAATCGGTGGGCTTTGTGGAGCGGGCGGTTGCCGACACCAAAAAGGCTGTTAAGTACCAGAGTGAGGCACGAAGGGTAAGCCTGCCTCCATCTTTCCTACGTGCGTGGGGCCCGAGGTGGGGAGGCTGCATGAAGCGGAAAGTGCAAAAGGAATTGGCTCCCTTTGACCCCGTGACCCCCCCCCCACCCCCTCCCTCCTTCCTTCCCTGACCCTTGACCGCTTCACTGCGCTGCTCCCCCCCCCCCCCCCCCCCCCCCCCCCCCCCCCAGAAGGTCCGGCGTGGGTCGACACCGGAGTCCACCTCTTTCCCCCTTTCGCTGGAATAACCCCGTGACGGTCAGCGGCCTTATCCACTAGGCGAGGCATCGCATCGCATCGTGCCAACCCGGAGTTTGTGCTCTGCGAGGTTGACCGATTATTGCGGGGGTGAGGTTGGGGGGGGGGGGGGGGGGGGGGGGGGGTTGACGGGGGTGGTGGAGAGGGGTAAGGGGAGCTCCTGGGATTGACACGGCGGGGGTTGGGGGGGGCGGTCAGGCCTTGCATCAGTCCCGCAGCAACGCTGGAGAAAGGGAGGGAGCCGCAGGGATGGGGAGTCGGAGGGATACCAGGTGCCCGTCAATGCAGGTCGTGCGGTGTGGCAAAGGTTTCGAAGGGGTGGTAGAGGCGATCGGGCCTCCGCAACAGGCTGCAGGTTCGGCGCAGCGAGGTAGGCCGCAGAGATATTTACACGTTCCCGGCAAACACACGCCAACCCGGAGGCCACCTCACCTCTGCCCGCCCCGTCCTGAGACCCTGCCAGCCCAAACCCACCCTCCAGCCACTCTTCAGCTATCAACACAACTTAGAACAACACAGAGGCATCAATGCGTCTTATATCAGAGAGAGAGGGGATGTGGATCACGTCATACAAGGGGGTCTCAATTACATTGCTCTGAGGGGTCTCAGTTACGTTGCAGTGAGGGGGTCTGGGTTACGTTGCAGTGAGGGGGTCTGGGTTACGTCGCAGTGATGGGGTCTGGGATACGTTGCAGTGAGTGTGTCTCGGTTATGTCGCAGTGAGGGTCTGGGTTACGTCGCAGTGAGGGAGTCTGGGTTACGTCGCAGTGAGGGTCTGGGTTACGTCGCAGTGAGGGAGTCTGGGTTACGTCGCAGTGAGGGTCTGGGTTACGTCGCAGTGAGGGAGTCTGGGTTACGTCGCTGTGAGGATGTCTGGGTTACGTCGCACTGAGGGAGTCTGGGTTACGTCGCAGTGAGGGGGTCTCAGATCTGTTGCAGTGATGATGTCTGGGTTACGTCGCAGTGAGGGAGTCTAGGTTACGTCGCAGTGAGGGAGTCTGGGTTACGTCGCAGTGAGGGGGTCTCAGATCTGTTGCAGTGATGATGTCTGGGTTACTTTGCAGTGAGGGTGTCTGGATTACGTCGCAGTGAGGGGGTCTGGGTTACGTCGCAGTGAGGGTCTGGGTTACGTCGCAGTGAGGGTCTGGGTTACGTCGCAGTGAGGGTGTCTGGGTTACGTCACAGTGAGGATGTCTGGGTTTTGTCGCAGTGAGGGGGTCTGGGTTACGTCACAGTGAGGGAGTCTGGGTTACGTCGCTGTGAGGATGTCTGGGTTACGTCACAGTGAGGGAGTCTGGGTTACGTTGCAATGAGGGAGTCTGGGTTACGTCACAGTGAGGGAGTCTGGGTTACGTTGCAGTGAGGGAGTCTGGGTTACGTTGCAGTGAAGGTGTCACAGTTACGTTGCAGTGAAGGTGTCATAGTTACGTTGCAGTGAGGGTGTCACAGTTACGTCACAGTGAGGGAGTCTGGGTTACGTCGCAGTGAGGGTGTCTGGGTTACGTCGCTGTGAGGATGTCTGGGATACGTTGCAGTGAGGGAGTCTGGGTTACGTCGCAGTGAGGGAGTCTGGGTTACGTCGCAGTGAGGGGGTCTGGGGTACGTTGCAGTGAGGGTGTCACAGTTACGTTGCAGTGAGGGGGTCTGGGTTACATCGCAGTGAGGGTGTCTGGGTTACGTTGCAGTGAGGGTCTGGGTTACGTTGCAGTGAGGGAGTCTGGGTTACGTCGCAGTGAGGGGGTCTGGGGTACGTTGCAGTGAGGGTGTCACAGTTACGTTGCAGTGAGGGTGTCTGGATTACGTCGCAGTGAGGGGGTCTGGGTTACGTTGCAGTGAGGGTGTCACAGTTACGTTGCAGTGAGGGTGTCTGGATTACGTCGCAGTGAGGGGGTCTGGGTTACATTGCAGTGAGGGAGTCTGGGTTACGTCACAGTGAGGGAGTCTGGGTTACATCGCAGTGAGGGTGTCTGGGTTACGTCACAGTGAGGGAGTCTGGGTTACGTCGCAGTGAGGGTGTCTGGGTTACGTCGCAGTGAGGGGGTCTGGGTTACGTCACAGTGAGGGGGTCTGGGTTACGTCACAGTGAGGGGGTCTGGGTTACGTCGCAGTGAGGGGGTCTGGGGTACGTTGCAGTGAGGGTGTCACAGTTACGTCACAGTGAGGGAGTCTGGGTTACGTCACAGTGAGGGAGTCTGGGTTACGTCACAGTGAGGGGGTCTGGGTTACGTCACAGTGAGGGGGTCTGGGTTACGTCGCAGTGAGGGTGTCACAGTTACGTTGCAGTGAGGGTGTCTGGATTACGTCGCAGTGAGGGGGTCTGGGTTACATTGCAGTGAGGGGGTTGGGTTACGTCGCAGTGAGGGGGTCTGGGTTACGTCACAGTGAGGGTGTCACAGTTACGTTGCAGTGAGGGTGTCTGGATTACGTCGCAGTGAGGGGGTCTGGGTTACATTGCAGTGAGGGGGTTGGGTTACGTCGCAGTGAGGGGGTTGGGTTACGTCGCAGTGAGGGGGTTGGGTTACGTCGCAGTGAGGGTGTCTCAGATCCATCGCAGTGAGGGTGTCTGGATTACGTCGCAGTGAGGGGGTCTGGGTTACATTGCAGTGAGGGGGTTGGGTTACGTCGCAGTGAGGGGGTCTGGGTTACATTGCAGTGAGGGGGTTGGGTTACGTCGCAGTGAGGGTGTCACAGTTACGTTGCAGTGAGGGTGTCTGGGTTACGTCGCAGTGAGGGGGTCTGGGTTACGTCACAGTGAGGGGGTCTGGGTTACATTGCAGTGAGGGGGTCTGGGTTACGTCGCAGTGAGGGGGTCTGGGTTACGTTGCTCTCAGCTCTTGTGCCTCTCCCTGTCTCTCTTCTATCTCTCTGCCTTGTTGTGCACATTGACACTGCCTCCATTGTACACAGAAAACCATCATCATTGTTGTCATTGTGGTCGGCATTTTGGCGATTGTGGCTCTGATTATCGGATTATCTGTGGGATTGAATCAGTGAAGTGTGGTCCATATATTCCTGCCTCTGCCAGCCAGTAAGTAACCCAGTCCTCATTTGGTGCTGGTGGTGGTGACGATCATTCTGTCAATTCAGCGGAATATTCTAGCGACTCGTTTGGAAAGTCAATCTCACACATTTTGTTTTCTACATTTCGATTACCCAATTATTTTTTTTTTCCAATTAAGGGGCAATTTAGCGCGGCCAATCCACCGACCCTGGGTTCTGGGCGTGAGACCTACGCAGGCATGGGGAGAATGTGCAAACTCCACACGGACAGTGACCCAGGGCCGAGATCGAACCCGGGTCCGCAGTGCCGTGAGGCAGTAGTGCTAACCACTGCGCCACCTGGGATTCACCCATTTCAGCAGACCCACAGTGCAGAGCTCCCTCAGTACTGACCCTCTGATAGTGCGGCACTCCCTCAGTACTGACCCTCTGACAGTGCGGCACTCCCTCAGTACTGACCCTCTGACAGTGCAGCACTCCCTCAGTACTGACCCTCTGACAGTGCGGCACTCCCTCAGTACTGACCCTCTGACAGTGCTGCACTCCCTCAGTACTGACACTCTGACAGTGCAGCACTCCCTCAGTACTGACCCTCTGACAGTGCGGCACTCCCTCAGTACTGACCCTCTGACAGTGCTGCACTCCCTCAGTACTGACACTCTGACAGTACAGCACTCCCTCAGTACTGACCCTCTGACAGTGCGGCACTCCCTCAGTACTGACCCTCTGACAGTGCTGCACTCCCTCAGTACTGACACTCTGACAGTGCAGCACTCCCTCAGTACTGACCCTCTGACAGTGCAGCACTCCCTCAGTACTGACCCTCTGACAGTGCGGCACTCCCTCAGTACTGACCCTCTGACAGTGCAGCACTCCCTCAGTACTGACCCTCTGACAGTGCAGCACTCCCTCATTACTGACCCTCTGACAGTGCAGCACTCCCTCAGTACTGACCCTCTGACAGTGCAGCACTCCCTCAGTACTGACCCTCTGACAGTGCGGCGCTCCCTCAGTACTGACCCTCTGACAGTGCAGCACTCCCTCAGTACTGACCCTCTGACAGTGCGGGCCTCCCTCAGTACTGACCCTCTGACAGTGCAGCACTCCCTCAGTACTGACCCTCTGACAGTGCAGCACTCCCTCAGTACTGACCCTCTGACAGTGCGGCACTCCCTCAGTACTGACCCTCTGACAGTGCGGCACTCCCTCAGTACTGACCCTCTGACAGTGCAGCTCCCTCAGTACTGACCCTCTGACAGTGCAGCACTCCCTCAGTACTGACCCTCTGACAGTGCAGCACTCCCTCAGTACTGACCCTCTGACAGTGCAGCTCCCTCAGTACTGACCCTCTGACAGTGCAGCACTCCCTCAGTACTGACCCTCTGACAGCGCAGCACTCCCTCAGAACTGACCCTCTGACAGTGCAGCACTCCCTCAGTACTGACCCTCTGACAGTGCAGCACTCCCTCAGTACTGACCCTCTGACAATGCAGCACTCCCTCAGTACTGACCCTCTGACAGTGCAGCACTCCCTCAGTACTGACCCTCTGACAGTGCAGCACTCCCTCAGTACTGACCCTCTGACAGTGCAGCACTCCCTCAGTACTGACCCTCTGACAGTGCGGAGCTCCCTCAGCACTGACCCTCTGACAGAGCAGCACTCCCTCAGTACTGACCCTCTGACAGTGCGGCACTCCCTCAGTACTGACCCTCTGACAGTGCAGCACTCCCTCAGTACTGACCCTCTGACAGTGCGGCACTCCCTCAGTACTGACCCTCTGACAGTGCGGCACTCCCTCAGTACTGACCTCTGACAGTGCAGCACTCCCTCAGTACTGACCCTCTGACAATGCGGCACTCCCTCAGTGCTGACCCTCTGACAGTGCAGCACTCCCTCAGTACTGACCCTCTGACAGTGCGGCACTCCCTCAGTACTGACCCTCTGACAGTGCAGCACTCCCTCAGTACTGACCCTCTGACAGCGCGGCACTCCCTCAGTACTGACCCTCTGACAGTGCAGCACTCCCTCAGTACTGACCCTCTGACAGTGCGGCACTCCCTCAGCACTGACCCTCTGACAGTGCGGCACTCCCTCAGTACTGACCCTCTGACAGTGCGGCACTCCCTCAGTACTGACCCTCTGACAGTGCAGCACTCCCTCAGTACTGACCCTCTGACAGTGCGGCACTCCCTCAGTACTGTCCCTGCATAGCCATCATCCTCCATGTAAACTGAGTTTGGCCCTGAGCCAGGATGATGGCATCGATCAGCTTCACCAGGAATAGGCCCCGGAGATTAATGCCAGGCCTTTGAACATCTGGCGAATGGGGATGGGGCACGTATTAGAAACTCGGTGGATGTTATGAGTTGCTCTTTCCAACTACCTTTCTGACCTTAGTTACCAGAGCTTCATTGATGTTAACCTGCCCCTTTGCCTCTGTTCCCACCCCTTACAGAAACTCCTGCTCGCAATCGCCTGCATCGTCATCCTGATTATCATTGTCGCCATTGTTCTCGGTGTCAGCCTTTCCTGAATATCCACACCCCTCCGACCTCATCCCCTCTCCCTCTTCCCTCTGGAGAACGTCGGACCCGGGCTGCCGCGGCGTCCGTCGGAATGGAGCCTCGCCGGGACCCGAGGAACATTCCGCCCGAAGTTGCTTCGTCTCGACGTCCCCGACCACCCTGCCGTTCCTCGTCTCTCCTGCATCCATCCTCCGAGACTGCCGAGCAAGGTTTCCAGCCTACCTTCCATCCTGCTTCCCCCCCCCCCCCCCTCAGTGGTGGCACCATCTCCACACTGCTGCTCATTGACTCTTCAATCCTCACTCCCTCTCACTGAGTCTTCAATCCTCACTCCCTCTCACTGTCTTCAATCCTCACTCTCACTGTCTTCAATCCTCCCTCTCACTGACTCTTCAATCCTCACTCCCTCTCACTGAGTCTTCAATCCTCACTCCCTCTCAGAGTCTTCAATCCTCACTCCCTCTCACTGAGTCTTCAATCCTCACTCCCTCTTATTGACTCTTCAATCCTCACTCCCTCTCACTGAGTCTTCAATCCTCACTCCCTCTCACTGACTCTTCAATCCTCACTCCCTCTCACTGACTCTTCAATCCTCACTCTCTCTCACTGAGTCTTCAATCCTCACTCCCTCTCACTGAGTCTTCAATCCTCACTCCCTCTCACTGAGTCTTCAATCCTCACTCCCTCTCACTGAGTCTTCAATCCTCACTCCCTCTTATTGACTCTTCAATCCTCACTCCCTCTTATTGACTCTTCAATCCTCACTCCCTCTTATTAACTTCAATCCTCACTCCCTCTCACTGACTCTTCAATCCTCACTCCCTCTTATTGACTCTTCAATCCTCACTCCCTCTTATTGACTTCAATCCTCACTCCCTCTCACTGAGTCTTCAATCCTCACTCCCTCTCACTGAGTCTTCAATCCTCACTCCCTCGTATTGACTCTTCAATCCTCACTCTCTCTCACTGAGTCTTCAATCCTCACTCCCTCTCACTGAGTCTTCAATCCTCACTCCCTCTCACTGAGTCTTCAATCCTCACTCCCTCTCACTGAGTCTTCAATCCTCACTCCCTCTTATTGACTCTTCAATCCTCACTCCCTCTTATTGACTCTTCAATCCTCACTCCCTCTTATTAACTTCAATCCTCACTCCCTCTCACTGACTCTTCAATCCTCACTCCCTCTTATTGACTCTTCAATCCTCACTCCCTCTTATTGACTTCAATCCTCACTCCCTCTCACTGAGTCTTCAATCCTCACTCCCTCTCACTGAGTCTTCAATCCTCACTCCCTCGTATTGACTCTTCAATCCTCACTCCCTCTCACTGAGTCTTCAATCCTCACTCCCTCTTATTGACTCTTCAATCCTCCCTCTCACTGAGTCTTCAATCCTCACCCCCTCTTATTGTCTTCAATCCTCACTCCCTCTTATTGACTCTTCAGGCCTCACTCCCTCTCACTGAGTCTTCAATCCTCACTCCCTCTCACTGAGTCTTCAATCCTCACTCCCTCTCACTGAGTCTTCAATCCTCACTCCCTCTTATTGACTCTTCAATCCTCACTCTCTCGCACTGACTCTTTAATCCTCACTCCCTCTTATTGACTCTTCAGGCCTCACTCCCTCTCACTGAGTCTTCAATCCTCACTCCCTCGTATTGACTCTTCAATCCTCACTCCCTCTCACTGAGTCTTCAATCCTCACTCCCTCTTATTGACTCTTCAATCCTCACTCTCTGTCTTCAATCCTCCCTCTCACTGAGTCTTCAATCCTCACCCCCTCTTATTGTCTTCAATCCTCACTCTTTCTTATTGACTCTTCAATTCTCACTCCCTCTCACTGTCTTCATTCTTCACTCTCTCTCACTGACTCTACAATCCTCACCCCTCTCACTGTCTTCATTCCTCACTCCCTCTCACTGTCTTCATTCTTCACTCTCTCTCACTGACTCTACAATCCTCACTCCCTCTCACTGTCTTCATTCCTCACTCTCTTTCACTGTCTTCAATCCTCACTCCCTCTCACTGACTCTTTAATCTTCACTCCCTCTCACTGAGTCTTCACTCCACACTCCCTCTTATTGACTCTTCAATCCTCACTCGCTCATTGAATCTTCAATCCTCTCTCCCTCTTATTGAATCTTCAATCCTCCCTCCCTCTGTCTTCAATCCTCACTCCCTCTCACTGTCTTCAATCCTCACTCCCTCTCACTGACTTTTCAATCCTCACTCCCTCTTATTCAATCTTCAATCCTCACACCCTCTCAATGAGTCTTCACTCCTCACTCCCTCTTATTGACTCTTCAATCCTCCCTCCCTCTCACTGAGTCTTCACTCCCTCTCAATGAGTCTTCAATCCTCACTCCCTCTCACTGTCTTCAATCCTCACTCTCTCTTGTTGAATCTTCAATCCTCGCTCCCTCTCACTGTCTTCAATCCTCACTCTCTCTTGTTGAATCTTCAATCCTCGCTCCCTCTCACTGTCTTCAATCCTCACTCTCTCTTGTTGAATCTTCAATCCTCACTCATACTCGATGAGCGCCCTGCCTCTCACTCCAACTCCTTTGCCTCGACCATCATTGCCGCTCATGGACGCCGATGCCTTGACCAATCGCTCATCCCTCGGTCGCCGTTTTGGTTTGGTGGGGAACGGTTTCCTTGGCAGAGTCTGACCAGCCACTTCGGCAAAACAGCGACCACCCGATATGGAAGCACCACACAACCCAGGTTATGGTTAATGCTCAGTGACGGCCAAATCACGGTTACGGCTAAACCACGGATACGGCACGCCTGGGTCATGGTAAACCCTGGTTACACTGAAACCACGGTTACAATCCCAGATACATTGAGTCTGATTGCAGTCGAAACGGGTTTGTAACTAAACCCTGTAATATGAAGGATCTTGGTCATGACGGAGACCCTGATTACAGTTAAAAGTTCGTAACCACGAGACTCTGCTTGCGGTGAAACTGTAATCCCACAAAAACTCTGCTTATGGTTTCCAGTTACTGTGAACACCCATTCAGTCTAAAGTGATGGCTACACCTCTGGGGTTAAAGAGCAGGGCGACTCTGTGTGTGTGTGTGTGTGTGTGTGTGTGTGACCCTGGTGAGGTTATTGCCAAGTGCAAAACCTTCATCCACAACCCCGGACTGCCGACCAGCGAGGGCTGCTTAGTTTCAAAAGATGAGGGCTCCCAGGGTGGAATATCCCGCCCGCAATCCGACACGAATCGCCAACTCCAACACCAGGAATGGGCACGAGGCTGATCTGTCGGCGTGAGTGTGCGAGTGAGAGAGACTGTGAGGATGCAAGTGTGTGTGTGTGAGAGTGAGCACAGGTGCGGAAGTAACACTCCTTTAATAGTGATTTCAGTGTGTGTGAGTCCGGGTGTGAAGGAACACCCCTTTAATAGTGATTTCAGTGTGTGAGAGCCCGGGTGTGAAGGAACACTCCTTTAATAGTGATTTCAGTGTGTGAGCCCGGGTGTGAAGGAACACCCCTTTAATAGTGATTTCAGTGTGTGTGTGAGCCCGGGTGTGAAGGAACACCCCTTTAATAGTGATTTCAGTGTGTGTGAGCCCGGGTGTGAAGGAACACTCCTTTAATAGTGATTTCAGTGTGTGTGTGAGCCCGGGTGTGAAGGAACACTCCTTTAATAGTGATTTCAGTGTGTGTGAGCCCGGGTGTGAAGGAACACCCCTTTAATAGTGATTTCAGTGTGTGAGCCCGGGTGTGAAGGACCACCCCTTTAATAGTGATTTCAGTGTGTGAGCCCGGGTGTGAAGGAACACTCCTTTAATAGTGATTTCAGTGTGAGAGCCCGGGTGTGAAGGAACACCCCTTTAATAGTGATTTCAGTGTGTGTGTGAGCCCGGGTGTGAAGGAACACCCCTTTAATAGTGATTTCAGTGTGTGTGAGCCCGGGTGTGATGGAACACTCCTTTAATAGTGATTTCAGTGTGTGAGCCCGGGTGTGAAGGAACACTCCTTTAATAGTGATTTCGGTGTGTGTGAGCCCGGGTGTGAAGGAACACTCCTTTAATAGTGATTTCAGTGTGTGTGTGAGCCCGGGTGTGAAGGAACACCCCTTTAATAGTGATTTCGGTGTGTGTGAGCCCGGGTGTGAAGGAACACTCCTTTAATAGTGATTTCAGTGTGTGTGTGAGCCCGGGTGTGAAGGAACACTCCTTTAATAGTGATTTCAGTGTGTGTGAGCCCGGGTGTGAAGGAACACTCCTTTAATAGTGATTTCAGTGTGAGAGCCCGGGTGTGAAGGAACACTCCTTTAATAGTGATTTCAGTGTGTGTGAGAGCCTGGGTGTGAAGGAACACCCCTTTAATAGTGATTTCGGTGTGTGTGTGAGCCCGGGTGTGAAGGAACACTCCTTTAATAGTGATTTCAGTGTGTGTGTGAGCCCGGGTGTGAAGGAACACCCCTTTAATAGTGATTTCAGTGTGTGTGTGAGCCCGGGTGTGAAGGAACACTCCTTTAATAGTGATTTCAGTGTGTGTGAGAGCCTGGGTGTGAAGGAACACTCCTTTAATAGTGATTTCAGTGTGTGTGAGCCCGGGTGTGAAGGAACACTCCTTTAATAGTGATTTCAGTGTGTGTGAGCCCGGGTGTGAAGGAACACTCCTTTAATAGTGATTTCAGTGTGTGAGCCCGGGTGTGAAGGAACACTCCTTTAATAGTGATTTCAGTGTGTGTGAGCCCGGGTGTGAAGGAACACCCCTTTAATAGTGATTTCAGTGTGTGTGAGCCCGGGTGTGAAGGAACACTCCTTTAATAGTGATTTCAGTGTGTGTGAGAGCCCGGGTGTGAAGGAACATTCCTTTAATAGTGATTTCAGTGTGTGAGCCCGGGTGTGAAGGAACACTCCTTTAATAGTGATTTCAGTGTGTGAGTGTGTGTGTGTGAGTGTGTGTGTGTGTGTGTGTGTTGCCTCTGCTCTAACTCTTCCCATACATGGAGAACAACAGGTGCTGAGAACGGGTCGCAGGCAATTTGACAAGGAGATGCACTTTAATGTCCATTATACGCTTTGCAATCAATGAACAAGCTGATAAATGATATGGCTTAAATTGTGAATTTCAGGGGTTAGTGAAGTTTAATACTGAGACCCCAGAGTCATTCAAATAATGATGTTGATAATCCGTGTCTTGCTAATTCACACAATCTGAACACTGAATTGTCAGGTTTAGATCAAACTCAGGTGCAAACAAAGGCCCAGATTTCACCCCCGGGCTCTGTTGGGTAAGAGACTTTGGCTCGAGGCATCAGTCCTTCCCTACACTCTTCCACTATTCTCTGTGTCCTCTAGTGAGCCTATCTGACAGTGCAGCACTCCCTCAGTACTGACCCTCTGACAGTGCAGCACTCCCTCAGTACTGACCCTCTGACAGTGCAGCACTCCCTCAGTACTGACCCTCTGACAGTGCGGCACTCCCTCAGTACTGACCCTCTGACAGTGTAGCACTCCCTCAGTACTGACCCTGACAGTACAGCACTCCCTCAGTACGGACCCTCTGACAGTGCAGCACTCCCTCAGTACTGACCCTCTGACTGCAGCACTCCCTCAGGACTGACTCTCTGACAGTGCAGCACTCCCTCAGTACTGACCCTCCGACAATGCAGCACTCTCTCAGTACTGACCCTCCGACAATGCAGCACTCCCTCAGTACTGACCCTCTGACAGTGCAGCACTCCCTCAGTACTGACCCTCTGACAGTGCAGCACTCCCTCAGTACTGACCCTCTGACAGTGCGGCACTCCCTCAGGACTGACCCTCCGACAATGCAGCACTCCCTCAGTACTGCCCCTCTGACAGTGCGGCACTCCCTCAGGATTGATCGTCCGACAGTGCAGCTCTCCCTCAGTACTGACCCTCCGACAATGCAGCACTCCCTCAGTACTGACCTTCTGACAGTGCGGCACTCCCTCAGGACTGATCGTCCGACAGTGCAGCTCTCCCTCAGTACTGACCCTCCGTCAGTGCAGCACTCCCTCAGTACTGACCCTCCGACAGTGCAGCTCTCCCTCAGTACTGACCCTCTGACAGTGCAGCACTCCCTCAGTACTGACCCTCTGACAGTGCGGCACTCCCTCAGTACTGACCCTCCGACAGTGCAGCACTCCCTCACTCGTGGTGATGGTGAACCTGGTTTGAGGGGTATTCGAATGGATGTAGAGAGGGGGTGAAGCCGCATTAACCATTCCTTGGGCAAAAATGAATCACTGAGTGTCTGTGCGAGCGAGTGCATATTTATAAAACGTGGGTCGCACCCACCATGGACTGTACATATGATCTAACTGATCGACCTATTGTGTATGTATCTGGGCTTTTAAAAAATTTATAAACTTGTTTTCAAAATCAGTTGCCGTCTTTCGTTGCGGGTCTCCGGAGGGTGTTGAGGCCCCCCCCTCCCCTCCCCGTCCACTGCCTGAGTGTCTTGGTTGAGAGTGGTTTATCGTTGGGGTCAGGATGTTGAACATGGGTACGAAGAGGTCAACCGTCAGCGTGCTAACTCCCCGACCTTCCTTAATGACGGCCGGGGTCAGGAACATACGGAATAGCATCAGGAGGAGGCCTATTCGGTTCACCGGGGGGGGGGGGGGGGGTGAGAGAGATGGGGAGACCAGGAAATGAGCAGGAGAGGAAAGCCTGAGGCCTTCTCCTCGGCCCGGTCGTTCTTTGGGGCTGGAGCGTGGCCTGAGTGCTCAAAACCGCCGTTCCGGATGCCTTCCCCCTCTCCATATCCCCCCCCCCCCCCCCCCCACCCTCCCGCCCTTACCCCGGTGGGCCGCTTCCAAGGGCCGGTTGAGAGTCAGCCATTTTACCGTGGGCCTGGAGTCACGTCCCGGCTAAAACGGATAGAAACGACAGATTTCCGCAGCCGTCGAAAAGGGAACCAGGTGGGGTTTTATCCAATTGGTTCATGGTTCTATTATTTAGCCTTGTTTTTTTATTCTTTAATTAAATTTGACCCCACAATCTTTCAATCTGTAAACTGAGAAAGGATTCTTCGCGATTCCACTGACAAACGGATATTTTATATTCAAACAAACTTTATTTAAAACATATTAATAACGTCATAGAAGTGTCGCTTTTCAATTACCTGTTAATTCTGAACAATAAAAGACTTTAATGACTATCTTATACCACCTTATCTCCAATTAAGCAAAGCCCATTACAGGTCAAAAGCCACTTGTAAATAAAGTTAGCAAACGCCCGGGTGCTTGATGTCCGCTTGGGGGGAGATTTATTTTCAGGAAAAGAAAGATAGAGAGAGAGACCCTTTCAGGCGTAACATGGAAGTCCCTGCCAGACTGAAAAATCCTCCAGCCAAACTGCTTGCTACAGACCTGGTCCCTCCTATTAGTTACACCATCTCTATCCCACTCATATTCCACAACCCGCTTACCTGAGTCGAAATGCAATGGGCAGAGTTCAACCAAAGGATGTCTGAAGTGTCATTTTGGGTGGTGTGGCGGGGTGTTCTCCGGCGTAGCCGCCGCCTCAGAAATCGGGGTGCTATTTTGAAAGGGTGCACCATTCTCTAAGTGAGCTGGAGGGTCGCCCTTGCCCCCCACACCCAAGGACAATGTCACTCCTCCCCCCACAAACATGCGTATTACCTCACCACCCCAAGGGAAGGCATCCTGCTAGGGGTCACTGAAGGCCCCCTTTTTATGTCTCCCTTCCCCCCCCTCTTTTCGGACACCACCTTTCAGGACCCCCACCCTTCACCCCCCCCCCGACCTTCATACCTGCCGTTCAACCCACCCCTCCACCCTTCATACCCCCCCCGATCGCCCCTTTCAGGGCATGGCCTCCCTCAGGCCCCGACCCTTGAAAGTGCTACCCTGCCCTGGGAATGGATCCCTGGCAGTTCAAGGGTCGCCTCCCAGGTGTAGCCGTTGGGTCCCAGGTGCGGGTTAATCCAGCGAGTACATATTCAAATTAGCCTCGTAGCTCATTTAAATATGCATATTTAGATCGGCCTGTTCCGCGCTGTATGGCTCTGTGGCGATTCGAACGTCGTGGATCTCACGTCAGGGCCGGTGAGGCCGTTAAACCACGCTCAATGTTTCAAATTAACAGCCCCCACCTCCCCCAGGAACCATCAAAAAATGAAATATTCCTTTGACTCCATATCGGCAAACAGGTCAGTGATTGGAATGAATGATTGCCTCACTTTTACAACATCTTAATTGCATCTTTTGCAGACATACCACCTGCCTGCCTGTTAAACCAGGTGTTTTAAAAATATCACAGCAACAGATATATACACAATATATATAAACATGTCCCACAGTCTGGGATTGGGATTGGGTCTGGGATTGGGATTGGGTCTGGGATTGGGATTGGGTAGGATTGGGATTGGGTCTCGGATTGGGATTGGTCTGGGATTGGGATTGGGTCTCGGATTGGGATTGGGTCTGGGATTGGGATTGGGACTCGGATTGGGTCTGGGATTGGGATTGGGACTCTGATTGGGATTGGGTCTAAGATTGGGATTGGGTCTCGGATTGGGATTGGGTCTCAGATTGGGATTGGGTCTCGGATTGGGATTGGGTCTCAGATTGGGATTGGGTCTCGGATTGGGATTGGGTCTCAGATTGGGATTGGGTCTCGGATTGGGATTGGGTCTCAGATTGGGATTGGGTCTCGGATTGGGATTGGGTCTCGGATTGGGATTGGGTCTCGGATTGGGATTGGGATTGGGTCTCGGATTGGGATTGGGTCTCAGATTGGGATTGGGACTCGGATTGGGATTGGGTCTCAGATTGGGATTGGGACTCGGATTGGGATTGGGACTCGGATTGGGATTGGGTCTCGGACTCGGATTGGGATTGGGTCTCGGACTCGGATTGGGATTGGGTCTCAGATTGGGATTGGGTCTCAGATTGGGATTGGGTCTCAGATTGGGATTGGGTCTGGGATTGGGATTGGGTCACGGATTGGGATTGCGTCACGGATTGGGATTGGGTCGGATTGGGATTGGGTCTCAGATTGGGATTGGGATTGCGTCACGGATTGGGATTGGGTCGGATTGGGATTGGGTCTCAGATTGGGATTGGGATTGGGATTGGGTCACGGATTGGGATTGGGTCTCGGATTGGGATTGAGTCTCAGATTGGGATTGGGTCTCGGATTGGGTTTGGGATTGGGTCTCAGATTGGGATTGGGTCACTGATTGGGATTGGGATTGGGTCACGGATTGGGATTGGGTCACGGATTGGGATTGGGTCTCAGATTGGGATTGGGTCTGGGATTGGGATTGGGTCTGGGATTGGGATTGGGTCGGATTGGGATTGGGTCTCGGATTGGGATTGGGTCTCGGATTGGGATTGGGTCTGGGATTGGGGTTGGGATTGGGTCTCGGATTGGGATTGGGTCTCAGATTGGGATTGGGACTCGGATTGGGATTGGGTCTCAGATTGGGATTGGGACTCGGATTGGGATTGGGACTCGGATTGGGATTGGGTCTCAGATTGGGATTGGGTCTCGGACTCGGATTGGGATTGGGTCTCAGATTGGGATTGGGTCTCAGATTGGGATTGGGTCTCAGATTGGGATTGGGTCTCGGATTGGGATTGGGTCTCAGATTGGGATTGGGTCTCAGATTGGGATTGGGTCTCGGATTGGGATTGGGTCTCGGATTGGGATTGGGTCTCGGATTGGGATTGGGTCTCAGATTGGGATTAGGTCTCAGATTGGGATTGGGTCTCGGATTGGGATTGGGTCTCAGATTGGGATTGGGTCTGGGATTGGGATTGGGTCACGGATTGGGATTGCGTCATGGATTGGGATCGGGTCGGATTGGGATTGGGTCTCAGATTGGGATTGGGTCTGGGATTGGGATTGGGTCACGGATTGGGATTGCATCACGGATTGGGATTGGGTCGGATTGGGATTGGGTCGGATTGGGATTGGGCCTCAGATTGGGATTGGGTCTGGGATTGGGATTGGGTCTGGGATTGGGATTGGGTCTCGGATTGGGATTGGGTCTCAGATTGGGATTGGGTCTCAGATTGGGATTGGGTCTGGGATTGGGATTGGGTCGGGTTGGGATTGGGTCTCGGATTGGGATTGGGTCTCGGATTGGGATTGGGACTCGGATTGGGATTGGGTCTCAGATTGGGATTGGGACTCGGATTGGGATTGGGTCTCGGACTCGGATTGGGATTGGGTCTCAGATTGGGATTGGGTCTCAGATTGGGTTTGGGTCTCGGATTGGGATTGGGTCTCGGATTGGGATTGGGTCTCAGATTGGGATTGGGTCTCGGATTGGGATTGGGTCTCGGATTGGGATTGGGTCTGGGATTGGGATTGGGTCTGGGATTGGGATTGCGTCACGGATTGGGATTGGGTCGGATTGGGATTGGGTCTCAGATTGGGATTGGGTCTGGGATTGGGATTGGGTCACGGATTGGGATTGCGTCACGGATTGGGATTGCGTCACGGATTGGGATTGGGTCGGATTGGGATTGGGTCTCAGATTGGGATTTGGTCTGGGATTGGGATTGGGTCACGGATTGGGATTGGGTCTCGGATTGGGATTGAGTCTCAGATTGGGATTGAGTCTCAGATTGGGATTGGGTCACGGATTGGGATTGGGTCTCGGATTGGGATTGGGTCTCAGATTGGGATTGGGTCACGGATTGGGATTGGGTCTCAGATTGGGATTGGGTCACGGATTGGGATTGGGTCTCAGATTGGAATTGGGTCTCGGATTGGGATTGGGTCTCAGATTGGGATTTGGTCTCAGATTGGGATTGGGATTGGGTAGGATTGGGATTGGGTCTCAGATTGGGATTGGGTCACGGATTGGGATTGGGTCACGGATTGGGATTGGGTCTCAGATTGGGATTGGGTCACGGATTGGGATTGGGTCTCGGATTGGGATTGAGTCTCAGATTGGGATTGGGTCTCGGATTGGGAATGGGTTTGGGATTGGGTCTCAGATTGGGATTGGGTTTGGGATTGGGTCTCAGATTGGGATTGGGTCACGGATTGGGTTTGGGTTTGGGATTGGGTCACGGATTGGGATTGGGTCTCGGATTGGGATTGGGTCTCGGATTGGGATTGAGTCTCAGATTGGGATTGGGTCTCAGATTGGGATTGGGATTGGGTCTCGGATTGCATCACGGATTGGGATTGGGTCTCGGATTGGGATTGAGTCTCAGATTGGGATTGGGTCTCGGATTGGGATTGGGTCTCAGATTGGGATTGGGACTCGGATTGGGATTGGGTCTCAGATTGGGATTGGGTCTCAGATTGGGATTGAGTCTCAGATTGTGATTGGGTCACGGATTGGGATTGGGTCACGGATTGGGATTGGGTCTCGGATTGGGATTGGGACTCGGATTGGGATTGGGTCTCGGATTGGGATTGGGTCACGGATTGGGATTGGGTCTGGGATTGGGATTGCGTCACGGATTGGGATTGGGTCACGGATTGGGATTGGGTCACGGATTGGGATTGGGTCTGGGATTGGGATTGGGTCGGATTGGGATTGGGTCTCGGATTGGGATTGGGACTCGGGTTGGGATTGGGTCTCGGATTGGGCTTGAGTCTCAGATTGGGATTGGGTCTCTGATTTGGATTGGGTCTCGGATTGGGATTGGGTCTGGGATTGGGATTGGGTCTGGGATTGGGATTGGGTCTCGGATTGGGATTGGGTCTCGGATTGGGATTGGGTCTGGAATTGGGATTGGGTCTGGGATTGGGGTTGAGTCTCGGATTGGGATTGGGTCTCGGACTGGGGTTGAGTATTGGGTCTGGGATTGGGATTGGGTGTCGGATTGGGATTGGGTCTGAGATTGGGATTGGGTCTGGGATTGGGATTGGGTGTCGGATTGGGATTGGGTCTGGGATTGGGATTTGGGATTGGGTTAGGGCCCCAGTTGGGATTGGGTTTCCAGTTGGGATTGGATTGCACAGTGCGAGGTTTGGATGTACCCACAGATAATCCTTGCCAATTTCCTGCGAATTGGATCTGTTGAGCCTCTGTTGTCAGTTGGTGCAAGGCGTGGGCAGCGGAATGTTTCCCAACAGCCCATCCATATCGGAGGGAAATGAGAAAACATTTCTCCACAGAAAGGGAGAAAGAAGTCTGGAAACTCTCTTCTGCAAAATTCAATGGATGCTGGATCAATTTTTAATTTTAAATCCAATGTTGGTAAGTTTTTGGCATTCAAAAGGTATTATGGGATATGGGAGAGGCCAGGAAAATAGAGTTAAATCACAGAATAGGACAGGATTTCACTGAATGGTGGGACAGACTGGAGGAGGCTGAATGGCCTCCTCCTGTTCCTGTGTAACAGGCTGGAGAAGGGGCTGAATGGGGCCTCCTCCTGTTCCTGTGTAACAGGCTGGAGAAGGGGCTGAATGGGGCCTCCTGTTCCTGTGTAACAGGCTGGAGAAGGGGCTGAATGGGGCCTCCTGTTCCTGTGTAACAGGCTGGAGAAGGGGCTGAATGGGGACTCCCCCTGTTCCTGTGTAACAGGCTGGAGAAGGGGCTGAATGGGGCCTCCTGTTCCTGTGTAACAGGCTGGAGAAGGGGCTGAATGGGGCTTCCTCCTGTTCCTGTGTAACAGGCTGGAGAAGAGACTGAATGGGGCCTCCTGTTCCTGTGTAACAGGCTGGAGAAGGGGCTGAATGGGGCCGCCTCCTGTTCCTGTGTAACAGGCTGGAGAAGGGGCTGAATGGGGCCTCCTCCTGTTCCTGTGTAACAGGCTGGAGAAGGGGCCGAATGGGGCCTCCTGTTCCTGTGTAACAGGCTGGAGAAGGGGCTGAATGGGGCCTCCTGTTCCTGTGTAACAGGCTGGAGAAGGGGCTGAATGGGGCCTCCTGTTCCTGTGTAACAGGCTGGAGAAGGGGCTGAATGGGGCCTCCTCCTGTTCCTGTGTAACAGGCTGGAGAAGGGGCTGAATGGGGCCTCCTCCTGTTCCTGTGTAACAGGCTGGAGAAGGGGCTGAATGGGGACTCCTGTTCCTGTGTAACAGGCTAGAGAAGGGGCTGAATGGAGCCTCCTCCTGTTGCTGTGTAACAGGCTGGAGAAGGGGCAGAATGGGGCCTCCTGTTCCTGTGTAACAGGCTGGAGAAGGGGCTGAATGGGGCCTCCTGTTCCTGTGTAACAGGCTGGAGAAGGGGCTGAATGGGGCCTCCTCCTGTTCCTGTGTAACAGGCTGGAGAAGGGGCTGAATGGGGCCTCCTGTTCCTGTGTAACAGGCTGGAGAAGGGGCTGAATGGGGCCTCCTGTTCCTGTGTAACAGGCTGGAGAAGGGGCTGAATGGGGCCTCCTGTTCCTGTGTAACAGGTTGGGGAAGGGGCTGAATGGGGCCTGTTCTTGTGTAACAGGCTGGAAGGGGCTGAATGGGGCCTCCTGTTCCTGTGTAACAGGCTGGAGAAGGGGCTGAATGGAGCCTCCTCCTGTTGCTGTGTAACAGGCTGGAGAAGGGGCAGAATGGGGCCTCCTGTTCCTGTGTAACAGGCTGGAGAAGGGGCTGAATGGGGCCTCCTGTTCCTGTGTAACAGGCTGGAGAAGGGGCTGAATGGGGCCTCCTGTTGCTCCCTAGCCTGGACGGGTACCTTGTGCATGTCAATCACCATCTCAAATACAGTTTAGATGCAATGTTCCCTCGCTGCAAATCTTGTTATCGGATATCCTGTGCTTGCCAATTCCTTTTACTTTGCTGCTTCTGTACAAAATTTAACTTCCTGTTTTTAATCTGCATGTAAATCAATGTATTTTCTCTCTATCCATTAATCAAGTTTTCTGAGAATTTAATTCTGTGACTTTCACTGTGGTTGAAGGTGGTGTAATGGGTTTTAATGTGCAAGTTGTCTCTCTCTTAGTCTCTCTTTGTCTCTCAATCTTTCTGCCTCTGTCTCTCTCTCTCTCTCTCTCTCTCTGTCTCTCTCTCTGTCTCTCTCTCTGTCTCTCAATCTTTCTGCCTCTGTCTCTCTCTCTCTCTGTCTCTCTCTCTCTGTCTCTCTCTCTGTCTTTCAATCTTTCTGCCTCTGTCTCTCTCTCTCTCTGTCTCACTCTCTGTCTCTCAATCTTTCTGCCTCTGTCTCTCTCTCTCTCTCAGTCTCTCTCTCTGTCTCTCTCTCTGTCTCTCAATCTTTCTGCCTCTGTCTCTCTCTCTCTCTCAGTCTCTCTCTCTCTCTGTCTCTCTCTCTCAGTCTCTCTCTCTGTCTCTCTCTCTGTCTCTCTCTCTCAGTCTCTCTCTCTGTCTCTCTCTCTGTCTCTGTCTCTCTCTCTCTCGGTCTCTCGCTCTGTCTCTCTCTCTCTGTCTCTCTCTCTCTCTGTGTCTCTGTCTCTCTCTCAGTCTCTCTCTAGGTCTCTCTGTCTCTCTCTCTCTCTGTCTCTCTCTCTCTCTCTCTCTCTGTCTCTCTCTGTCTCTCTCTCTCTCTCTCTCTCTGTCTCTCTCTCTCTCTGTCTCTCTCTCTCGGTCTCTCTCTGTGCCTCTCGGTTTCTCGGTCTCTCGCTCTGTCTCTCTCTGTCTCTCTCTCTCTGTCTCTCTCTCTGTCTCAGCATCTGTCTGTCTCTCTGTCTCTCTCTTTGCTCTCTCTTTCTCTCTTTCTCTCTCTCTCTGTCTCTCTCTCTCTGTCTCTCTCTCTCTGTCTCTCTCTCTCTATCTCTCTCTCTCTCTCTATCTCTCTGTGTCTCTTTCTCTCTATCTCTCTGTCTCTCTCTGCCTCACTTTCTCTGCCTCTCTTTCTCTCTGTCTATCTCTATCTTTCTGTTTCTCGGTGTGTGTCTCTCTCTCCCTCTCTCTCAATTTCACTCTCTCTCTCAGTCTCTGCCTCACTCTCTGTCTTTCTGTTTCTCTCTCGATCTCTCTCTGTGTCTCTAACGATCCTTCCGTCATTCTTTTCACTCTATCATTCTATCTGCCTCTCCCGCCTCAGAATCCCTCTCTATCTCTGTCTCTCTCTCCTGTTGCTGTGTAAAAGACTGGAGAAGGGGCTGAATGGGGCCTCCTGCTCCTGTGTAACAGGCTGGAGAAGGGGCTGAATGGGGCCTCCTCCTGTTCCTGTGTAACAGGCTGGAGAAGGGGCTGAATGGGGCCTCCTCCTGTTCCTGTGTAACAGGCTGGAGAAGGGGCTGAATGGGGCCCTCCTGTTCCTGTGTAACAGGCTGGAGAAGGGACTGAATGGGGCCTCCTGTTCCTGTGTAACAGGCTGGAGAAGGGGCTGAATGGGGCCTCCTGTTCCTGTGTAACAGGCTGGAGAAGGGGCTAAATGGGGCCTCCTCCTGTTCCTATGTAACAGGCTGGAGAAGGGGCTGAATGGGGCCTCCTGTTCCTGTGTAACAGGCTGGGGAAGGGGCTGAATGGGGCCTCCTCCTGTTCCTGTGTAACAGGCTGGAGAAGGGGCTGAATGGGGCCTCCTGTTCCTGTGTAACAGGCTGGAGAAGGGGCTGAATGGGGCCTCCTGTTCCTGTGTAACAGGCTGGAGAAGGGGCTGAATGGGGCCTCCTGTTCCTGTGTAACAGGCTGGAGAAGGGGCTGAATGGGGCCTCTCCTGGTCCTGTGTAACAGGCTGGAGAAGGGGCTGAATGGGGCCTCCTCCTGTTCCTGTGTAACAGGCTGGAGAAGGGGCCGAATGGGGCCTCCTCCTGTTCCTGTGTAACAGGCTGGAGAAGGGGCTGAATGGGTCCTCCCCCTGTCCCTGTGTAACGGGCTGGAGAAGGGGCTGAATGGGGCTTCCTGTTCCTGTGTAACAGGCTGGAGAAGGGGCTGAATGGGGCCTCCTCCTGTTCCTGTGTAACAGGCTGGAGAAGGGGCTGAATGGGTCCTCCTGTTCCTGTGTAACAGGCTGGAGAAGGGGCTGAATGGGGCCTCCTATTCCTGTGTAACAGGCTAGAGAAGGAGCTGAATGGGGCCTCCTCCTGTTCCTGTGTAACAGGCTGGAGAAGGGACTGAATGGGGCCTCCTGTTCCTGTGTAACGGGCTGGAAAAGGGGCTGAATGGGGCCTCCTCCTGTTCCTGTGTAACGGGCTGGAGAAGGGGCTGAATGGGGCCTCCTCCTGTTCCTGTGTAACAGGCTGGAGAAGGGGCTGAATGGGGCCTCCTGTTCCTGTGTAACAGGCTGGAGAAGGGGCTGAATGGGGCTTCCTCCTGTTCCTGTGTAACAGGCTGGAGATGGGGCTGACTGGGGCCTCCTCCTGTTCCTGTGTAACAGGCTGGAGAAGGGGCTGAATGGGGCCTCCTGTTCCTGTATAACAGGCTGGAGAAGTGGCTTAATGGGGCCTCCTGTTCCTGTGTACAGGCTGGAGAAGATGCTGAATGGGGCCTCCTCCTGTTCCTGTGTAACAGGCTGGAGAAGGGGCTGAATGGGGCCTCCTCCTGTTCCTGTGTAACAGGCTGGAGAAGGGGCTGAACTGGGGCCTCCTGTTCCTGTGTAACAGGCTGGAGAAGGGGCTGAATGGGGCCTCCTGTTGCTGTGTAACAGGCTGGAGAAGGGACTGAATGGGGCCTCCTCCTGTTCCTGTGTAACAGGCTGGAGAAGGGGCTGAATGGGGCCTCCTGTTCCTGTGTAACAGGCTGGAGAAGGGGCTGAATGGGGCCTCCTGTTCCTGTGTAACAGGCTGGAGAAGGGGCTGAATGGGGTCTCCTCCTGTTCCTGTGTAACAGGCTGGAGAAGGGGCTGAATGGGGCCTCCTCCTGTTCCTGTGTAACAGGCTGGAGAAGGGGCTGAATGGGGCCTCCTGTTCCTGTGTAACAGGCTGGAGAAAGGGCTGAATGGGGCCTCCTGTTCCTGTGTAACAGGCTGGAGAAGGGGCTGAATGGGGACTCCTGCTGTTCCTGTGTAACGGGCTGGAGAAGGGGCTGAATGGGGACTCCTCCTGTTCCTGTGTAACAGGTTGGAGAATGGGCTGAATGGGGCCCTCCTGCTGTTCCTGTGTAACAGGCTGGAGAAGGGGCTGAATGGGGACTCCTGTTCCTGTGTAACAGGCTGGAGAAGGGGCTGAATGGGGCCTCCTGTTCCTGTGTAACAGACTGGAGAACGGGCTGGATGGGGACTCCTGTTCCTGTGTAACAGGCTGGAGAAGGGGCTGAATGGGGCCTCCTGTTCCTGTGTAACAGGCTGGAGAAGGGGCTGAATGGGCCTCCTGTTCCTGTGTAACAGGCTGGAGAAGGGGCTGAATGGGGCCTCCCCTGTTCCTGTGTAACAGGCTGGAGAAGGGGCTGAATGGGGCCTCCTCCTGTTCCTGTGTAACAGGCTGGAGAAGGGGCTGAATGGGGCCTCTCCTGTTCCTGTGTAACAGGCTGGAGAAGGGGCTGAATGGGGCCTCCTGTTCCTGTGTAACAGGCTGGAGAAGGGGCTGAATGGGGCCTCCTCCTGTTCCTGTGTAACAGGCTGGAGAAGGGGCTGAATGGGGCTCTCCTGTTCCTGTGTAACAGGCTGGAGAAGGGGCTGAATGGGGCCTCCTGTTCCTGTGTAACAGGCTGGAGAAGGGGCTGAATGAGGCCTCCTGTTCCTGTGTAACAGGCTGGAGAAGGGGCTGAATGGGGCCTCCTCCTGTTCCTGTGTAACAGGCTGGAGAAGGGGCTGAATGGGGCCTCCTGTTCCTGTGTAACAGGCTGGAGAGGGGCTGAATGGGGCCTCCTGTTCCTGTGTAACAGACTGGAGAAGGGGCTGAATGGGGCCTCCTCCTGTTCCTGTGTAATAGGCTGGAGAAGGGGCTGAATGGGGCCTCCTCCTGTTCCTGTGTAACAGGCTGGAGAAGGGGCTGAATGGGGCCTTCTCCTGTTCCTGTGTAACAGGCTGGAGAATGGGCTGAATGGGGCCACCTGTTCCTGTGTAACAGGCTGGAGAAGGGGCTGAATGGGGCCTCCTGTTCCTGTGTAACAGGCTGGAGAAGGGGCTGAATGGGGCCTCCTGTTCCTGTGTAACAGGCTGGAGAAGGGGCTGAATGGGGCCTCCTGTTCCTGTGTAACAGGCTGGAGAAGGGGCTGAATGGGGCCTCCTGTTCCTGTGTAACAGGCTGGAGAAGGGGCTGAATGGGGCCTCCTGTTCCTGTGTAACAGGCTGGAGAAGGGGCTGAATGGGGCCTGCTCCAGTCCCCCACTGATTGGAGGAAAAGTGGGATGTTGGGCTTTTTACCATGTGCTGAAAAGGCCCTGTGTCGATGAATTGTTTAGATCCCTCTCTCTCTCTCTATTGTGAGATTTTTTCCTGTTGTGATTCAAATAAAAAAAAACAATTTTTGCCCCTCGTTCACCTCGTAGAAGAAAATAATGATTATGGTCTGCTGCATCATCCTGATCATCATCGCAGCATCAACCATCGGTGGGATCTTTGCCTGAAGTACTGGTCGAGGTCGGAGGCAGATGGTGGCAGGAGGTAAGGGGGCTGGTCAGAGGGGTCCAGACCCTGGGAGCGGGTGTGGGGGGTGCACCCGGGGAGCAGGGTGGGAGAGGGATATGGTGACATTAAATTGTGACTTGAACGCGGGTGATGGGAGACGCTTCAAGCTGTTGTCTACCTGCCCCTCCCTCACCCCACCCCTCTTGGTGTTCCCAAAAGGGTCGAGGGTTTCTTACCATCTACCTGAAGTCCATTTCGGATCAGCACAGGCATCTTAGGGGCTTCCGTGAGGCGCTTCCGCTGCAGCCGAATAGCTACGGGTTCTCCTATTGCCCCCCCCCCCCTCCGCGTCTGAACAGTGACAGGTCCTTCGCCCACCTTAAAGTGACAGTCCAACAATACGTCACAGCGATATCCCCTCCACCTTAAAGTGACCGTCCTTCCATAGAATCATGGAACCCCTCCAGTGCAGAAGGGGGCCATTCAGCCCATCGAGTCTGCACCTCAGAAAGAGCACCTTACCTCGGCCCAATTTCCCGCCCTATCTCCAGAGCCGCACCAAACCTTTGGCCTTTAAGGGGCAATTGATCGCAGCCAATCACTCAAGGCCGGAATTGGACCCGGGTCCCCTGGCGCTGGGAGGCAGCAGTGCTAACCCAGTGTGCTACCCTTAAACTGACATTAGTGACAGTCCGTTCACCAACGTTAAAGTGACAGATCCTCAATCCACCTTAAAGTGACAGTCCCATTGGCCTTGAGGCACCAGACCCTTCCATCCAAAAAGTGACGGACAATCCAAACATCTTAAAGTGACAGTCCCATCCACAACCTTTACGTGACGTCCCGTCTGTCCACGTTAAAGTGACAGTCGCATTCTCCCTATCCTAAAATGCCACTCCCTAACCCATCATTGCAGTACCGTGTGAAGTAGGTACACCCACTGTGCTGTTAGGGAGGGGGTTCCAGGCTGTTGCCCCGGCGACAGTGAAGGAACGGCCGATATATTTCCCAGTCAGGGTGGGGAGTGACTTGGAGGGGAACCTCCAGGTGGTGGGGTTCCCAGGTATCTGCTGCCCTTGTCCTTCTAGATGGAGGTGGCCGTGGGTTTGGAAGGTGCTGCCTGAGGAGCCTTGGTGAGTTGCTGCAGTGCATCTTGTAGATGGGACACACGGCTGCCACTGTGCGTCGGTGGGGGAGGGAGTGAATGTTTGTGGAAGGGGAGCAATCAAGCGGGGCTGCTTTGTCCTGGATGGTGTGGAGCTTCTTGAGTGTTGTTGGAGCTGCGCTCATCCAGGCAAGTGGAGAGTCTCCCATCTCACTCCTGACTTGTGCCTTGGAGATGGTGGACAGGCTTTGGGAGGGGGGTCAGGAGGGGAGTTACTCTCCGCAGGATTCCCAGCCTCTGACCTGCCCTGGTAGCCACAGTATTAATGTGGCTGGGTCCAGTTCAGTTTCTGATCAATGGTAACCCCCAGGATGTGGGGGATTCAGCGATGGGAATGCCATTGAATGTCAAGGGCCGATGGTTAGATCCTCTCTTGTAGGAGATGGTCATTGCCTGGCACTTGTGTGGCGTGAATGTAACTTGCCACTTGTCAGCCCCAAGCCTGGATATTGTCCAGGTCTTGCTGCATTTGGGCACGGACTGCTTCATTATCTGAGGAGTCGCGAATGGTGCTGAACATTGTGCAGCCATCCGCAAACACCCCCACTTCTGACCTTATGCTGGAAGGGAGGTCATTGATGAAGCAGCTGAAGATGGTTGGGGCCGAGGACACGACCCTGAGGAACTCCTGCAGTGATGTCCTGGAGCTGAGATGATTGACCTCCAACCACCACAACCATCTTCCTTTGTGCCGGGAATGACTCCAACCAGCGGAGAGTTTCCCCCTGATTCCCATTGACTCCAGTTTAGCCAGGGCTCCTTGATGTCACACTCGGCCAAACGCTGCCTTGATATCGAGGGCAGTCACTCCCACCTCACCTCTGGCATTCAGCTCTGTTGTCCATGTTTGACCCAAGGCTGTAATGAGGTCAGGAGCTGAGTGACCCTGGGCGGAACCCAAACTGAGTGTCCGTGAGCAGGTTATTGCTGAGTAAGTGCCGCAGGATAGCCCTGTTGATGACTCCTTCCATCACTTTGCTGATGGCGGAGAGCAGACTGACAGGGCGGGAATTGGCTGGGATGGATTTGCCCTGTTTCTTGTGTACAGGACACATCTGGGCAATTGCCCACATTGCCGGGTAGATGCCAGTGTTGTAGCTGTACTGGAACAGCTTGGCTAGGGGATGCGGCAAGTTCTGGGGCACAAGTCCTCAGTACCATTGCTGGGATATTGTCCGATTGAATCGAGGCGTTGGAATTCGGGAAGGGTTTTCCGATCGATGAATAATATCGGCTCGTTGGCTGACGCTTTGCAATTTGCTCTCTCTTCAGGTGGAAACCAGCTGCCGATTTTCGGATGTGCCCCCCCCCCCCCCCCCCCCCCCCCTCCCCCCTCCCACCGAACTCCCACCGATCCGCACATCCTCCCGAATTTCAGCAGGTGATGAGGGCCTAGCTGGAATTATTAATCCCCCTCCCCCCCCCCCCCCCCAAGGCCTCCGCTCCGCCGGCCCGCCCTCCCCCACCCTCCCCCGCCCTCCCCCGCCCTCCCCCACCCTCCCCCACCCTCCCCCACCCTCGCCACTCCGCAGCTTTGACGCCGTTTTCAACCGCAGCCCGTAGGAGCGAGCGTGGATTCCAAATTGTGCGGAAGTCCCGCTCCTCCCCCCCCATCGATCGCGACGCGCCCCCCCCCGCCTCCCCCCGAGCCCACATCACTACCAGAACGAGACCCTCCTCCAGTTGGGGGCGAGATGGCGGATTTCGGGCGCCTGATGGTATTGCTGGGCCCTTCCCTACTCGTTAGTGCTTCTGGGACAGGAGGGGAAGGAAGGGCGAGGGAGGATTTGCCTCAAGTGGGGGGGGGGGGGGGGGGGGGGAGGAGCAGTGCTGGGCATCGAGGTGGGCGAGGGATGGAAGAGAGGAATAGCCACTTGGCCGCCTCTTACCCCCTTCCACCCCACCCACCCACCCCCACCACCATGGTTTCCAGATGTTGACCTTTGACCTCCTCCATTCAGGGCAAATGAGGTGCGTGGGGGGGGGGGGGGGTGTGCAGGAGAGTGGACAGCGAATGGGGAGGTGAGGGGTGAGGTGAGGGGAGCGGTGGGGGGGGGGGCGAGGTGAGGGGAGCGGGCAGTGAGGAAAGGGGACCAGCGATGGGGGGGGCGAGGGCGAGGGGAGGTGAGGGGTCAGGTGAGGGGTAGCGGTGGGGGGTGCGAGGTGAGGGGAGCGGGCGGCGAGGAAAGGGGACCAGCGATGGGGGGGAGAGGGCGAGGGGAGGTGAGGGAAAAAAAGGGGAAGGGAAGGTGAGGGGAATCGCGAGGGGGGGGGGGAGAGGGTGAGCGGAGGTGAGGGGGAATAAAAGAGGGTGGGAAGGTGAGGGGAATCGCGAGGGGGGGAGATGGAGAGGGGAAGAGCAAAAGTGGGGGGGGGGGAGAGGGTGAGGGGAGGTACGGGAGAAGAGTCTGAGGGGAGGCGAGGGGAAGAGCAAGGGGGGAGGAGGGTGGAGGGAGAGGAGGGTGGTGGAAGGAGTGGGGAGAGAGGTGAGGGGAGAGGAGTGTGGATTGAGATGGGGAAGGGGCGAGGAGGGGGATGGGGAAAGTGAGGAACGGAGTAGGATAGGTACGAGGGGGAGTGGAGGGTAAAGGAGTGGAGCAAAGGGAGAACGGAGGCTAAGTGGGAGAGGGGCGGAGGGGAAAGTAAGGGTTTGAGTTAGATTGATGGCGGGAGGAGGGGATGAATGGAATGGTGAATGTCGAGGGTCAGTGGGATTTGGGCCTGAGAGTGTTCACTGCCCACCTAGCGATGGGTTCAGACACGCCCACCCCCTCACCTCCATTACCAGGCAACCCTACTGTGCAAAGGCCTCCTCCCTGCTCCATTATGTCCAGATAATCAAGTGGTCTGGATTTGCCAAGCCTCCCAGCATCCTCTGCTCTCCCACTTCTCGAAACAAGAAAGAAAAATTGCCCTCCGCCACCAACACCCGCCCCCCACCTCCCCCTCGCCCATTCATCATCGTTGAGGTGGCTGAACAAAATGGCCGCCAGGACTCCAAAATGGCGGACGGCTGGCACGATCGAGTTCAGCACCAGCCCCTCAACGTCCCTCAGAACACCGCCCACTTCACCGCACCAAACCACCGTGATCCGCATTTCTCACCCCCGCCCCCCCAACTCACCCTCCGCACTGGCTGTGCTGGGCAGGACCTGCAGTGGGATCAGAGGCCCACTTGAATGACGCAAGATTGGAATTGGTCCACGATGGCCGTGTCCGCTGCCCAGGGATCGCCGGGGTTAACCCCATCGCTGGAGTTTCATCTGAACCAGGCCGGGGATCCATCCTTTCAAAAGGAGGCGAAGAAAATGCGTCTCAGTCAGGGGTTGAAATTAGACCTTCAATTTAACATTCAAAGAATTCCATGTCTGTATCCCTCTCTCTTCTGCCTGTGTCT